>NC_050104.1:60462371-60540484 GCF_902167145.1 Zea mays
CCTCTCTGCCCAACTCCGGTGTCCCCGGAACCACTCTAGCACGCGCCTGCCTCAACTCCGACGACTCACGCCGCAGAGAGGAGCAGGCTGCCCACAACCGTTCATCCCTCCCTAGTGATCCCCTCAGTCCGGTCTGATCGCATGGCCCAGATCGCGGATACCGCTTCGCGCACGCACGCCCTGCGCCCCTGGCTCACCTGTCAGCGCCCGGTTCCTTGGCGTTGGGCACGCTCGATCAGTGCGCCCTCCCCTCTGTCAATGACACCCCTTGGCCACCTGTCAGCGCTCGGCCACTCGCCGCGCGCCCTCGGTCGCATATCTAATCTCGGCCGTCGGTTCTTGATCTAACGGTTAGAATCACCCGATACCCTTCGCGGTAGTTTTATTAAAGAGACCCTCGTTGTTTAGAATCAACCCGTCGTCCCTGGTTTTCGCGCGCAGGCTCTGTATTATTGCAGATTGAACCCTGGACTTTAAATATTCATAGAATTAGACCTAATTTCATATTTTGAATCCCAAATGTTTATTTCATATCTTTTGCATATGAACTCCAAATTTAGTTATTCAAATTGCAAAATGTTCATAGTATTATTCTTTGTTCAAATAAATAGTTCCATTTACACCTGTGCTTCCTAATTTTATGGATAACTATTAACGATATGTATAATTTGGTGTATTAATAAAATAAAAAAGGGAAAACCCTAGAGATTAAAACATGCCTAATCTTGTGAGATTAATAATGTATATTACATGAATTCATCTCTGTTCTAATTTTTAGGTCACAATAAAATAAATTGAACTACGTTATGTATTTGTGAGTAACACTTAGAGAAATAATAATCTATTTCCAAATGAAGTTAGTTTATGATTACAGTTTATGTTGTACTTTGATCTCATTATCCCTTATGTAGTATGTGTCTTTTTAAGATGTATTCCTATGTTGTACATGTTTGGTGTGCTGTTCATTTGTACTTTCAAATGATTGAGTGCATGCTCGCTTTATTTAGACAACGAGCAGTCCGAGGTTCCTGAGTGTGTGTTGGAGACCTTCCTGAGCAACAACCTGGTGAAGGCAAGTGTCCTCTTACCTATATGTCTACATACTTTACAATTCACTGTCCCGCATTACATTACTTAAGCCTAAGGATTGACTAGCTTTGTATTACCCATATCCTTTCCTTTTGGGTTATCATGGTTAGCATCTGCTTTTGCTAACTTTAATCATGAATATGATGTGAACATTTAAGATACGATACGTTATCCTGATTGTCACTACTAAGATCATGCTATATGAGACAGTTAATTTTTAGTTATTAAGACGCTTATGAAGTGTCCAAATTTGATGGAGTCGCAAAAGAAATCTCTCGTTTAAGATGGTTGTAAACCGTCTTAAAAGATATTATATAAGACAATTTTTAATTTATAACCGTCTAAAAAGATATTATTTAAGTCATTTTGTCTGATAAATTGTCTTACATTAGGTTTTGTTTAAGACACTCCTTCTAAAGAACTGTCGAGAATACAAACATTATAAGTCTCAAAGTATTATGAAACTGACTAGAATATCCTTTAATAATAGACGTTTGCAATAGAAAAACCATATTATTTAGGAGACTGATATTAGACGTTTTAGTAACCGTCTTATTAGGAGTCTTATTTAGGAGACTGATATTAGACGTTTGGAAACTCTCTTATTAAGATTTAAAGTACATTCTTCAATTTAATCATTTTGAGATAACACATTATAATAATTTGAAAGAGAAATATACATACACACATTATTTAATAACATTATAATTAATATAATATAGATAGGTATCATTCAATCTTTATAAACAAGCATTGTCAAATACACCATACATATGTCATAAACAAGCATTGTCAAATAACTCATACATATGTGTACTCTAAATTCAAAACTAAAATACTAATGAAAAACTTGGTCATCAACTGTCTCCACACTTGTGCGACCACTAAAATTTGAGTTTCATTCATCTTTTCCTATACAACAAATAGGAGAAGGCAATAATTAGTAGTTAGACATGGTTGAATACCTCACATCGTCACATATCACAAAGGTATATGGATATTTAAATGATAGAATAATGCTAGATTTTTCATCTATCATAAGAACTTACCTTCTCTGGACAACTTTGCTGGAAGCAAACGTGCTAACAATTGGTGAGACAATCATTTTTTGCCACATTTGAGCAAAACTTGCATTGGGTCAAGCAGATTTGACAGACCAAGAAATAGTATCTGAAGAAGCATTAAACATTCTCCCATCCTATTGAAAGAAATTAGTCAATATTGATGTCGACGTGTGGTACATGATCTTGTACTATGAAGATACCAACATATTGTGGCAGAACCACCCGAATTATTCCAGCTTAAGTGCCTAAGTCACGCCTCAGGGGCCGTAACACACTTAAATCGGAATAACCCGTCAGTCCCTCAGATCTAGTCTGATAGAGCCACTTAACCAGGATCAAATTCCACAATCTCACTCGAAGGTGAGTCACAGAAGAAATACAATAAAACAGGAAACCTCAAATTAAGTACTGAGTTATTACATAAATCGGAGTTTTTGAGTAGCAAATAAAGTTCACAAATAAAGTGCAGCGGATAATCGATGTCGTCGGTAATGAGGAAATGGGCAAGGCCTAGCCCACTACTCCTCATGCTCCTCTCCTGCCGGAGCAACATCCCACTCGACCGTCCAACCCGGTGGCAGGGTGGTAGGCCAAGTCACACCATCAACTACATCCTGCATGGTACCTGCAAAAATGGTGCCACAAGCAAGGCTGAGTATACTAATACTCAGCTAGACTTAACCGGTGTGAGGAGTCTACTCCTCTACCTCTAGACTATGCAGCTGTTTGGCTGAGGGGTTTGGTTTGCCAAAAGCACTAGCTGTTTCTAAAATCAACTTTTAGCTTTTCAATTCTACCATCATTAACTTAGCTAGATTTGCTCCTTCTAAGCATACATGGTAACAAGCAATTAGTTCAATCAACAAGTTATCTCATGTAATCCACATTTCACTTCTTACTCGATGCAGTACAAGGAATCAAGCAGTCTCATTAGCTGCGAGAAGCAGACGATTCGAATCGAGTTTTAACCTTGCAAGGTAAACCTAAACACACGGCATGTCAGGGTACTCCGACCCCACACATGACAACCGTCCCCATCGATTCCCCGTTCGCGTCCAGGCCTCACCGCCTTGGCATACAATGCTCCACTGACCCCGGCTGCCGCCGTGCAGTGACCGCACTTGTACCCACCATAGCTAGCATGGGAGACCCTGTCTCAGGTCGCATGAGGGATAAAGTCCGCGCCCGGCTTCACTCAGGTACTAGGTTTACCGGTTACCATTTTTCCCGGCATGTGCTTAGTACGTTCAAAAGCTTGACTCAGGTATCCACACATTAATCCTTAATTCATTTTTCCCGTCTCATGGACAAGGCATCCTCCCTGGATCCAAGTCCATAGACCAACATATATCCCATTATCAAGATGAATACAATCAATTCCTGACCTCGCGCGAGTGCTAGAAAAATCACTCGACTTCTACCGAGATCCTGATTAGCAAGCAGCTACTCGACCTAGCATACTAGTATTCATCTCAAAAAGGATCCTAAGTTCATGCAACTAGAGGTTTCAAGCAACTCCTACACTTAAGTGCACATTACAGTCCTACAAGCATTAAGTGTAGTAAAGTAGCATATAATAACATGGTTATGCATAAAACCGGGGCTTGCCTTCAATTGCTGGGGCTGCGGGGAGATCCTCAATAGCAGCCTCTGAAGCCTGCTCCTGGTCCTCCTCTTGGACAGGTCCTTGCTCGGGGATGAGCACGTACTCTCCGTCGGCAAGATTACAATCTAATGAATGCAATGCGTAAGATATATGCATGATATGATATGTGCTTTAGAATTTACAACTTTAAAGATGTATGGTCTTTTGAATTTAAACAAGTTAACCTTACTTATGTAAAACCTTTTAGTGGTATACTTGGTAAATTGGGTTAGTTTTAATGGGATGAGGTTTATTCCTTCTTCTCTTTTCTTTTATTCTTTTAATGTTTTGGAGTAGGTTTGAACTACAAGTTGCTTTTATAAAATTCCAAAAATTCTGCAAAAATTACAGTGGCTTGTTACTGGTGTATGATTCTCTGTCTCAAAATTTGGGGTTCAGAAAGTGAATGGTTTTCTCTGGACAAAATTACCAAATTTTAGGGCAGAAGGGGTACTTTGAACTACAACTATTATTTAACAGTGGGTAATTCTTTAAAACTTATTTTTGCTGGCTTTTAGGTGTCATAACATGACTTGATACAAATTTCTAGTCATTAATACCTTTAATTCTTTCCTAGATTTTCTTAAGGTTTCTAGCCAAAGGGGTGCTTTCTACTACCACTATACTTGAAAAACATCAAACAACAGAGTTCTTATTTTTCTTAGCTAGTATTTTGTGCAAGAGCAATCATTCTGGAGTTTGGCTTTTTTGCTTAAGGGAAGGGGTGGTTTGCATTATTTAAGTCAAATGGCCTTTCTCACAAATTACTAGCAAAAGGCATGGGTTCACTTCTTTTTCATGGGTTTGTATTTTTCTCTGGTGGTTTATCTCATCATGGACTTAGCTAATTTTTGGTTGCCCATATCACATTATTTGAGGTTGTTTATGATTTATTGGGAAAATGCCTTATTACCACTTTGTATTTATTTTCCTACTTAAAAAGTTAGGCTGGGGTGCTCTGTATTTTTGTAGTGGGGCTCTGGTGGTTATAAGTTCACTGGATTTTTGTTAACCACTTTGGTATAGTTTTGCAATTCTAATAATTGATTTTCAGTCTACATAAGGCTAATTAAAGCATCTTAATTAGAAACTGGTCCTAATTAATGGTCTCTGCATTTTTCCTAGGTTCTTGTTGCATAAGTAAACTAGGAAAAATATTACTAATCACTGTTCAACATTTTCTAATGCTTTTCTGATTTTCTCTAAGTTTGGACAAAATGGCTTTAAATGAATAACTACATCATAATCTCTAATGGGGCTCCTACTATTTTTAAACAGTGTCTAATTAGGTATAAGCATCTACAAATTTTCTTAAGCTCAGCACAAAGAAAAACTAATTTTCCTTAATTAAACAAGGTTTAGGGGGTTTCTGTTTTTAATTTTAAACTCTAAAATTTAGAACAGAAAGCATATGGTTCACTATTTTAAATGATAGATCATAATATTCCAGAGCTAGCAAAATTGGTTTGACAGCTTTTCATTAAGATTTCATCAAGTTATGATTTTCTAAGTTCTCTGGTTATTTTAAAAGAATAACAGAATTGATTAAATGGAAAACCACTTTGCACTGGGGTCCCTGGCGGTTTTCTAAGTTTTCCTCGCGAATCAGTCCTTAGGTTACTATTCACATGAGTCGCTGACATTACAGAAAACCCCTCGGGTTCTACAAAACCTAACCCGAGGTCCTTCTTCTACCTCAAACAGTAGCCGCGGCGAAGAAAAGGGCGGAGGGGCTTACCGGCGGCGAGACTGTTCCGGTGAAGTGGTCGAGGTGAAGGGGAGGTCGCGGGGATCACAACGGTGTGCGGAACGCGTCGGAGATGGCCGGAGTGGTCGGTCCACGCGCGCAGGCGGGGATGCTCGTCGGCGGCGAGGAGACCGGCCTGGTCACGGCGAGATAGTTCAATCAAATAGGTCAGGGAGGTCCACGGGATGCCAGAGAAGACATGAGCGAAAGGAATTGGGCGGAGACTCACTGGATAGCTCGGTCCACGCGCGGCGGCGGAAGACCGAAGTCCGGTGAGGTTGATCTCGGGCCTCCGGTGAAGTCCGGTCGGGTCCGAGGGCTTGGCGAGCTTCACGGGCTACTGGCGGAGCTAGCCGAAGCACAGGTTGGGCTGGAGGGTGGCTGGAGTGGGCTGGCCACGGCGGCCGTAGCTCTGGCGGCAATGGCGGGCGGAAATACGCTCGCCGGAGCTAAGGAACGGTGGCTGGCCGGTGAGGGTGAGTGCGGGGCGAAGAGAGGTGCGCCCGGGGAGGCTTTATAGGCGCGGGCGGGCACGGCCGAGGGCGTGGGCGCGCGGCGGA
Source organism: Zea mays (assembly GCF_902167145.1). Classification (NCBI taxonomy): domain Eukaryota; kingdom Viridiplantae; phylum Streptophyta; class Magnoliopsida; order Poales; family Poaceae; genus Zea; species Zea mays. The sequence goes on from NC_050104.1 coordinate 60,468,477, forward strand.
CTTGACCGGACGCCGGGGGAGCGCGCGGGGCGCGGGGGCGAGCTCTGGCGTGCCGACCAGGGTCGAACACGTGTGCCCGTGCGTTCTGCCCAAGCTCTGGCGCGTGTGGTCGCTCATCCGAGCCTGCTCTCGCCTTGGTCAGTGCACGAAACCTCTTCTCCTCCCTACAAGCTACCATTCTTGTGTGGAGGTCATAGGATTTTGCCTACTGGTTGCAGAGATATGGAGCCAGGAAATCTGGTCTGTCTCCCTGCCCAAACCCGAGGCAAATCCCAAGTTTTGTCGTGTCTAGGGCTCGCGTCCCAATGCCATCTTCTGGCACACGACAGAGGGGTTAGTTAGACACAATTTGTCAATGGGGCCATTAGGATTCGAGTTAGGGATCAAGGTGAACATCCCTGATCTTTGGCTCAAGGTCTGAATTTCAGAATTCTGAAATTCAGAATTCCCAATGAGTCCCAACAAAAGAAGCTTGATTTGGGGGTTTTCTTGAATTATTTTGGCTAAGCTTTCTCAATCTTCTTGTTGCTTATCAAATATACTTTAACTTATATAATTGGCTCAACTCAAAATTTTAAACTTTTCATTCCCTTTTGCTTATTTTCTTGAATTTTGTTCATGGGGTTCACTTAGAGTTCTTAATTAGGGTTGCACATTCTTATCTTTTCAAAGACTCAATTGTTTTGATCATGACACTTTTAACATATACTTGGTGAATCTTTATTACTTAAGTTATTTTGATGCTCATGCTTACTTTGGTTCACATAAAATAATGGTTCTTGGTTGGCTTTTTAAGAGAAACCCTAGGTGACACTGGGGTGTCACAGCCTTCCCCCCTTAAAGGAATCTCGTCCCGAGATTCAGGCCAGAGTCCTTCCGGGGTGAAGCGAAGGGTGAGACTGATAGGAAAAAGGGTGGATTGTTATTAGGGCAAAACTGCTCTTCGAATGTCATTCTCTTTGCAACTTCAGAAGGAAGTCCTTTTAAGTTTTACTTTATAGTTACTTCATTCTGAATTAAGATCATATTTTTGGAAATTAGATTCGAAAGGCAGGAGGAGGGGTTGGGGGTGATTACATACCAGCTTCCTTAGGTAGGCAATCGGGGAAGTTGGATCTTAAGAATTCCTCGGTTTCCCAAGTAGCTTCCTCCTCTGAGTGATTACTCCACTGGACCTTGAACATCTTGATCGATTTAGCCCGAGTTGATCTTTCCTTGCAATCCAGAATCTTGGAGGGGTACTCTTGGTACGAGAGATCTGGCTCTATCTCCAATTCTGGCTCTGCTAGAATCTCAGTCGGCAATCGAACACACTTCTTTAGCTGAGATACATGGAATACTGTGAATGGCAGACATCTTTGAAGGTAACTTCAGCTTGTATGCCACGGGTCCACATGCTTCAATGATCTCATAAGGTCCAATGTAACGAGGGGCTAGCTTGCCTTTGATCCAAACCTCTGCACTCCCTTGGTGGGTGATACCTTGAGGTATACAAAACTTCCCACCTCGAACTGGAGAGGTTTCCTTCTTCTATCATGATAGCTCTTCTGCCTGGCCTGAGCAGCTTCTAGATTCTTCCTGATTAGCTTGACCTTCCTTTCGGCTTCAGTCACCAAATCAGGTCCAAAAACTTCTCTTTCACCAGGCTGAGACCAATTGAGTGGTGTCCTGCACCTTCTTCCATAGAGAGCTTCAAAAGGTGCCATCTTTAGGCTGGATTGATAACTATTGTTATAAGCAAACTCTGCCAAGGAGAGGTGCTTATCCCAGTTCTTGCCACAATCGATCGCACAAGCTCTCAGCATATCTTCCAGAATCTGGTTTACCCTTTCCGTCTGACCATCAGTCTGTGGGTGGTAAGCTGAACTCCTGATTAGCTTGGTTCCCAAAGACTCTTGCAATTGTTCCCAAAATCTGGCAACAAATTGGGCTCCTCGGTCAGAAACAATGGTCCGAGGTAATCCATGCAAACACACGATCCGGTCGATATACAATTCTGCATACTTCTGAGCCTTATCAGTGGTGTGCACAGGAAGAAAATGTGCCACTTTCGTCAATCGGTCCACAATAACCCAAATTGAATCATGATGACGAGAGGTGTTGGGTAGACCCACAATGAAATCCATGCTGATGTCGTCCCACTTCCACGAAGGTACGGACAGTGGTCGCAAAGCTCCAGCGGACTTCAAGTGGCTTGCCTTAACCCTCTGACAGGTGTCACACTCTGATACATACTGGGCTATCTCCCTCTTCATTCTGGTCCACCAGTACAAAAGCTTCAAATCATGGTACATCTTGGTGCTTCCCGGATGCATAGAGAATTTGGAGAGATGAGCCTCATCCAAAATTTTCTTCTTGAGATCCTGTCCTTAGGAATTACCAATCTGCTTTTGAACCATAACACACCCTTCTCATCCTGGCGGAAACAATTATACTTCTCAACCTTCTGATGGAGATTCTTCTTGATAATCTGCACTCCCTTGTCACTGAGCTGGGCCATGATAATCTGGTCTTGCAAAGCTGGCTCAACAGAAATGTGAGACAAAGAACCAGAAGGAATCACTTCAATTTGCATCTTGCTCAACTCATCACACAAGGTGTTAACACGAGAATCCATCAGAATACAGTTGCATTGCAACTTCCGACTCAAGGCATCAGCTACCACATTAGCTTTCCCTGGGTGATAATGTACCTCCAGGTCATAATCCTTGATCAGCTCTAGCCATCTTCTCTGCCTCATGTTGAGATCAGCCTGAGTAAAAATGTACTTAAGGCTCTTATGATCAGTGAAGATGTTGCAGTGGGTTCCCATTAGATAGTGCCTCCACATCTTCAATGCATGAACCACTGCTGCTAACTCAAGGTCATGAGTGGGATAATTTTGCTCATGAGGCCTGAGTGCTCTTGAGGCATAAGCAATGACTCGGTTGTCTTGCATCAAGACACAACCTAGCCCGGTGCCAGAGGCATCGCAATACACATCAAAAGGCTTGCTGCTGTCGGGTTGCGCCAATACTGGTGCTGTGGTCAGATGCTGCCTCAATGCATGGAAGGCATCTTCGCACTTCTGACTCCACACAAACTTGACTTCTTTCTTCAGCAACTCAGTAATAGGCTTCGCAATTCGAGAGAAGTCCGGAATAAATCTTCGGTAATAACCGGCCAATCCCAGAAAACTCCGAATCTGGCGAACAGTCGTTGGTGGCCTCCATTCATCACCTCTTGCACTTTATCAGGATCAACAGCTATTCCATCCTGAGAGATAGTGTGACCCAAGAATTTGATTTCCTTTAGCCAAAAATCACACTTGGATAGCTTGGCATAAAGGTGGTGCTCTCGCAGACGTTGAAGCACTACATGCAAATGCCCGGCATGTTCTTCTTCGTTCTTGAGTACACCAGAATATCATCGATGAAAACCACACGAACTTGTCCAATTCGGCATGAAAACAGAATTCATCAGATACATGAATATGCTGGTGCATTTGTCAGCCCGAATGACATCACCAAGAATTCATAGCCCATATCTGGTTGAGAATGCCGTCTTCGGAATATCACTTGCTCGTATTTTGATCTGATGGTAGCCAGAGCGAAGGTCTATCTTGGAAAACACCTTGGCCCCGACCAACTGGTCAAAGAGAACATCAATACGAGGCAAAGGATACTTGTTCTTGATAGTTACCGCATTAAGAGGGCGGTAATCTATACACAGCCTCAAGCTTTCATCCTTCTTCTTCACAAACAGTGCTGGACATCCCCAAGGCGAAGTGCTTGGGCGAATAAATCCCTTATCCAGCAACTCTTGCAACTGCTTCTTCAACTCTGCCAACTCAGCGGGTGGCATTCGGTAGGGCCTCTTGGAAATTGGGGCCGTTCCCGGTTGCAACTCGATGGCGAATTCAATATCCCGGTCCGGTGGCATTCCTGGCAATTCATCAGGAAAGACATCTGCATACTCACAGACCACTGGGATCTTCTTCAGGGGTAACTCCGTCATAGAGAAAGCACATGACTGAGAAGAACCCTGACTAGGCAGAATCAAAGTGAAATTCCCGCAGAAAGGAGAATTAACTTCCACGGTACGACTGGCTACATCAAGCACAACTTGGTGCAAGGTCATCCAATTTGCTCCTAGAATAATGTCCACATTTTCCAATCCCAACACAAGAAGAGTGGTTTTGACAATGTGGCTTCCCAGTTGAATAGGCACACTTTGGTTTAATTGATTAGTTGCAATTTTACCCCCAGGTGTGACTATCATGAATGACCCTTTTGAGTGAGAGAATGGCAGTTTGCAATTAGCACTGAACTTTTGGCTAATGAAACTATGAGATGCACCAGAATCAAACAGAATTAAAGCAGGTTGATTATAAACTGAAAAGGTACCGGTCATGATAGGAGCTCCTTCTGGCACTTCCTCTAGAGCAGTGAAGTTGAGCTTCCCTTGCCTGACTTGCACCTTCTGCTTTCTTCCCTTGTCTTGATTTGGTGCTGGCATCTGCCTCTGCTGGTTCCTGGGACAATTCTTGGCATAGTGGCCCACATTGCCACAAGTGAAACACTTGTTCCCATTGCCCTGGCGGAACTGCTGCTGCTGCGGAGGCTGATTGTTCCTTGGGGCGGGAGCTGGATAGCGGTTGGGTGCCGGCTGCTGCTGCTGCTGAGGTGGCCTGATCACCCATCTGCCTGCCTGCTGCTGAAAACCCCTGCTCTGATTGTGAGAAACAATCCGGAACCTCTGAGCCTGAGCGGATGGTGCTGCCATTGGTGCCTTCCTCTTCTTCTCTGCCCGGTGAGCAACAATGCAATCCTCCTGAGAGATGGCCATGTTGACCAACTCATTGAAGCTATTGGCCCGGACAGTGTTGAGTCGTTCCCGCAGCTTGGTATTGAGACCCCTGCGGAAGCGATCCCTCTTCTTTTCATCAGAATCAGCATGATACCCTGCATACTGGCATAAGTCGTTGAAGGCTTGCGCATACTGCAGTACCGTGCGGGTTCCTTGATTGAGGGCCAGGAATTCATTCAACTTCGATCAAGAATGCCAGCTGGAATGTGGTGTCCTCTGAAGGCAGTCTTGAATTCCTCCCAAGATACTTCACGATCAGCGGGGAGCATAGCACGGAAGTGGTCCCACCAAGTCCGAGCTGGGCCGCGAAGCTGCTGTGCGGCGAAGCGAGCCTTGGCCTCATCAGGGCAGTCTCCCGTGAGGAGGGGAAACTTGGACTCGACGACGCGAAGCCACACGTCGGCGTCCAACGGATCCTCTGCCTTGGTGAACAAGGGCGGCTGCGTGCTCAGAAACTCCTGGTATGTTGCCATAGCCGGAGGTCGCTGATGCTGGCCTCCACCATGATGCTGTTGGTGGGGCTGGCGCTGCAAGAGCTGTCGCAGAATCTCATTCTGCTGGGCCATCAGCTCCTGCACTGTGGGAGCTGGAGGAGGTGGCGGGGGAGCTTGCTCATTCTGCCCGCGACGCTGCCTCGCTGCCATCTGAAAACAGAGATTGTCGCCAATGTTATCCCAACTCATATTCCGAACGACAAGATATCATCTCATATGGAAGGAAAAGGCCATAATCATAATATTAGGTTCGAAAATGAAGATAACATGGTGACAAGGATCCCACAGATATCAAAAGTTTACAGGGTTACATTAATCAGGGGAAAGTACCCACAAGCCTAGTCCAAAATGTGATACTACTAAGCTCGCATAGGTTTCTATCCGCCTAAAAATGTCAAAGCGACTGCTTAACCCTGAGCGGTGGAAGCGACACTGGATACGGGTGAAGGAGGTATCGCGGAGGTAGTCCCATTGGCACCAGGGGCTGGTCCTAGCTCCTCGGGAGCCTCTTCTCCCTCGCTTCCTGCTTCATTGGCCTCCATCTCCAGGTGGTGCATGTCCAAGTGGTCATTGGCTTCCTCGAGTTCCCTCTGCACGTCGTGAAGCTGGTTCTCCAAGACATCAATAGTGTTATCTCGGATCTCCACTTGCTGCTCCAGGGTGGTAATACGCTGGCTCAGCCTCCACCTGCAGATCCTTCTCCACCAACTCTGTGGATAGGTCGACCACAAAATCTTCCCGACTGTCGAGAGTGAGCTTGGCAGCCTGAGCGGTGTTAGCAAGAAGTGTCATAGCATCGCTCTGAAGGGCCTGAAGGCGGTACAGCGCACTCATGCACTGAACAGTGACCCTCCCAACCAAGTCAGGATACATTGCCCACACATCCTTCACATGGCTCACGCGGTTACACCACATGGGATCATCCTTCTTCTCAGCAGGGAAGAGTCCCAAGGGGTGCATCACCATCTCCAGGGGATGGTAGCCACAGAAAGTCGTCAGAGTCTTCATGGCTGCTGCCTCAACGGTGTCGTCCGTCCTGAGTCCAATCGTCTCAGAGTCAAGAGAACGCCAACCCGGCTGAAGGGGATGAGCCTCCAAAGTTAGCCAGACCCGACAACGAGGTACCCGATGCTCCTCATACAACTGCACCGTGTACAAAGGGGGCGTAGGGTAACCGGCGGAGTTAAGCACTTCCCACAAGATGGAAGGAAAGCCATCGCGAGAAAGGAAGTCAGAACTGAAACGAGAGTCTCCTCCACTGGCGGGGGGGGTGAATTCATCTGCGGAAGGGAATCAAGATAAAGATTATGGTGGAAGGAAAAAGAAAAAGAGAGCCCGGATGATTTAAAGAAAAGGGGTTAGCTCAAATTTTAATTCCTCTTTGTGTTTTATAATGCATGCATGCGGAAAGAAACGTTGCCTCTCAAAAGGAAATAGGGTGCCTTTTTAGGGCATCCTAAAATATAAGTATTGGCCCACAGGGCCTAATTAATTAGCCACCTATTTCTCCCTCTATGCCTAAGGCCTTTCGTCCTAGGTCTAGCGGTCTAGTCCTGACGATCCGTATAGTTTCTAGGCAGTTTTAGATTTTGAAAATTGGTATTCATGGTTTATTGTCCTTCTCTGTGGTGGAATTTGCTCCGATACCAGCTGTGGCAGAACCACCCGAATTATTCCAGCTTAAGTGCCTAAGTCACGCCTCAGGGGCCGTAACACACTTAAATCGGAATAACCCGTCAGTCCCTCAGATCTAGTCTGATAGAGCCACTTAACCAGGATCAAATTCCACAATCTCACTCGAAGGTGAGTCACAGAAGAAATACAATAAAACAGGAAACCTCAAATTAAGTACGGAGTTATTACATAAATCGGAGTTTTTGGAGTAGCAAATAAAGTTCACAAATTAAAGTGCAGCGGATAATCGATGTCGTCGGTAATGAGGAAATGGGCAAGGCCTAGCCCACTACTCCTCATGCTCCTCTCCTGCCGGAGCAACATCCCACTCGACCGTCCAACCCGGTGGCAGGGTGGTAGGCCAAGTCACACCATCAACTACATCCTGCATGGTACCTGCAAAAATGGTGCCACAAGCAAGGCTGAGTATACTAATACTCAGCTAGACTTAACCGGTGTGAGGAGTCTACTCCTCTACCTCTAGACTATGCAGCTGTTTGGCTGAGGGGTTTGGTTTGCCAAAAGCACTAGCTGTTTCTAAAATCAACTTTTAGCTTTTCAATTCTACCATCATTAACTTAGCTAGATTTGCTCCTTCTAAGCATACATGGTAACAAGCAATTAGTTCAATCAACAAGTTATCTCATGTAATCCACATTTCACTTCTTACTCGATGCAGTACAAGGAATCAAGCAGTCTCATTAGCTGCGAGAAGCAGACGATTCGAATCGAGTTTTAAACCTTGCAAGGTAAACCTAAACACACGGCATGTCAGGGTACTCCGACCCCACACATGACAACCGTCCCCATCGATTCCCCGTTCGCGTCCAGGCCTCACCGCCTTGGCATACAATGCTCCACTGACCCCGGCTGCCGCCGTGCAGTGACCGCACTTGTACCCACCATAGCTAGCATGGGAGACCCTGTCTCAGGTCGCATGAGGGATAAAGTCCGCGCCCGGCTTCACTCAGGTACTAGGTTTACCGGTTACCATTTTTCCCGGCATGTGCTTAGTACGTTCAAAAGCTTGACTCAGGTATCCACACATTAATCCTTAATTCATTTTTCCCGTCTCATGGACAAGGCATCCTCCCTGGATCCAAGTCCATAGACCAACATATATCCCATTATCAAGATGAATACAATCAATTCCTGACCTCGCGCGAGTGCTAGAAAAATCACTCGACTTCTACCGAGATCCTGATTAGCAAGCAGCTACTCGACCTAGCATACTAGTATTCATCTCAAAAGGAGTCCTAAGTTCATGCAACTAGAGGTTTCAAGCAACTCCTACACTTAAGTGCACATTACAGTCCTACAAGCATTAAGTGTAGTAAAGTAGCATATAATAACATGGTTATGCATAAAACCGGGGCTTGCCTTCAATTGCTGGGGCTGCGGGGAGATCCTCAATAGCAGCCTCTGAAGCCTGCTCCTGGTCCTCCTCTTGGACAGGTCCTTGCTCGGGGATGAGCACGTACTCTCCGTCGGCAAGATTACAATCTAATGAATGCAATGCGTAAGATATATGCATGATGATATGTGCTTTAGAATTTACAACTTTAAAGATGTATGGTCTTTTGAATTTAAACAAGTTAACCTTACTTATGTAAAACCTTTTAGTGGTATACTTGGTAAATTGGGTTAGTTTTAATGGGATGAGGTTTATTCCTTCTTCTCTTTTCTTTTATTTCTTTAATGTTTTGGAGTAGGTTTGAACTACAAGTTGCTTTTATAAATTCCAAAAATTCTGCAAAAATTACAGTGGCTTGTTACTGGTGTATGATTCTCTGTCTCAAAATTTGGGGTTCAGAAAGTGAATGGTTTTCTCTGGACAAAATTACCAAATTTTAGGGCAGAAGGGGTACTTTGAACTACAACTATTATTTAACAGTGGGTAATTCTTTAAAACTTATTTTTGCTGGCTTTTAGGTGTCATAACATGACTTGATACAAATTTCTAGTCATTAATACCTTTAATTCTTTCCTATGGTTTTCTTAAGGTTTCTAGCCAAAGGGGTGCTTTCTACTACCACTACTTGAAAAACATCAAACAACAGAGTTCTTATTTTTCTTAGCTAGTATTTTGTGCAAGAGCAATCATTCTGAGTTTGGTTTCTTTTTGCTTAAGGGAAGGGGTGGTTTGCATTATTTAAGTCAAATGGCCTTTCTCACAAATTACTAGCAAAAGGCATGGGTTCACTTCTTTTTCATGGGTTTGTATTTTTCTCTGGTGGTTTATCTCATCATGGACTTAGCTAATTTTTGGTTGCCCATTACATTATTTGAGGTTGTTTATGATTTATTGGGAAAATGCCTTATTACCACTTTGTATTTATTTTCCTTACTTAAAAAGTTAGGCTGGGGTGCTCTGTATTTTTGTAGTGGGGCTCTGGTGGTTATAAGTTCACTGGATTTTTGTTAACCACTTTGGTTATAGTTTTGCAATTAATAATTGATTTTCAGTCTACATAAGGCTAATTAAAGCATCTTAATTAGAAACTGGTCCTAATTAATGGTCTCTGCATTTTTCCTAGGTTCTTGTTGCATAAGTAAACTAGGAAAAATATTACTAATCACTGTTCAACATTTTCTAATGCTTTTCTGATTTTCTCTAAGTTTGGACAAAATGGCTTTAAATGAATAACTACATCATAATCTCTAATGCTGGGGCTCCTACTATTTTTAAACAGTGTCTAATTAGGTATAAGCATCTACAAATTTTCTTAAGCTCAGCACAAAGAAAAACTAATTTTCCTTAATTAAACAAGGTTTAGGGGGTTTCTGTTTTTAATTTTAACTCTAAAATTTAGAACAGAAAGCATATGGTTCAATTTTTAAATGATAGATCATAATATTCCAGAGCTAGCAAAATTGGTTTGACAGCTTTTCATTAAGATTTCATCAAGTTATGATTTTCTAAGTTCTCTGGTTATTTTAAAAGAATAACAGAATTGATTAAAGGGAAAACCACTTTGCACTGGGGTCCCTGGCGGTTTTTCTAGTTTTCCTCGCGAATCAGTCCTTAGGTTACTATTCACATGAGTCGCTGACATTACAGAAAACCCCTCGGGTTCTACAAAACCTAACCCGAGGTCCTTCTTCTACCTCAAACAGTAGCCGCGGCGAAGAAAAGGGCGGAGGGGCTTACCGGCGGCGAGACTGTTCCGGTGAAGTGGTCGAGGTGAAGGGGAGGTCGCGGGGATCACAACGGTGTGCGGAACGCGTCGGAGATGGCCGGAGTCGGTCGGTCCACGCGCGCAGGCGGGGATGCTCGTCGGCGGCGAGGAGACCGGCCTGGTCACGGCGAGATAGTTCAATCAAATAGGTCAGGAGGTCCACGGGATGCCAGAGAAGACATGAGCGAAAGGAATTGGGCGGAGACTCACTGGATAGCTCGGTCCACGCGCGGCGGCGGAAGACCGAAGTCCGGTGAGGTTGATCTCGGGCCTCCGGTGAAGTCCGGTCGGGTCCGAGGGCTTGGCGAGCTTCACGGGCTACTGGCGGAGCTAGCCGAAGCACAGGTTGGGCTGGAGGGTGGCTGGAGTGGGCTGGCCACGGCGGCCGTAGCTCTGGCGGCAATGGCGGGCGGAAATACGCTCGCCGGAGCTAAGGAACGGTGGCTGGCCGGTGAGGGTGAGTGCGGGGCGAAGAGAGGTGCCCCGGGGAGGCTTTATAGGCGCGGGCGGGCACGGCCGAGGGCGTGGGCGCGCGGCGGACTTGACCGGACGCCGGGGCGAGCGCGCGCGCGGGTTGGGCGAGCTCTGGCGTGCCGACCAGGGTCGAACACGTGTGCCCGTGCGTTCTGCCCAAGCTCTGGCGCGTGTGGTCGCTCATCCGAGCCTGCTCTCGCCTTGGTCAGTGCACGAAACCTCTTCTCCTCCCTACAAGCTACCATTCTGTGTGGAGGTCATAGGATTTTGCCTACTGGTTGCAGAGATATGGAGCCAGGAAATCTGGTCTGTCTCCCTGCCAAACCCGAGGCAAATCCCAAGTTTTGTCGTGTCTAGGGCTCGCGTCCCAATGCCATCTTCTGGCACACGACAGAGGGGTTAGTTAGACACAATTTGTCAATGGGGCCATTAGGATTCGAGTTAGGGATCAAGGTGAACATCCCTGATCTTTGGCTCAAGGTCTGAATTTCAGAATTCTGAAATTCAGAATTCCCAATGAGTCCCAACAAAAGAAGCTTGATTTGGGGGTTTTCTTGAATTATTTTGGCTAAGCTTTCTCAATCTTCTTGTTGCTTATCAAATATACTTTAACTTATATAATTGGCTCAACTCAAAATTTTAAACTTTTCATTCCCTTTTGCTTATTTTCTTGAATTTTGTTCATGGGGTTCACTTAGGTTCTTAATTAGGGTTGCACATTCTTATCTTTTCAAAGACTCAATTGTTTTGATCATGACACTTTAACATATACTTGGTGAATTCTTTATTACTTAAGTTATTTGATGCTCATGCTTACTTTGGTTCACATAAAATAATGGTTCTTGGTTTGGCTTTTTAAGAGAAACCTAGGTGACACTGGGGTGTCACACATATTGTATGTTTTCCACAAAACTGACCTTTGACCTGAAAATTAATATCAAAAGACACTCAATGTCTGTTGTCTACAAACTCAAAATAATGCATAGAAAAACTGCTAATCAGTAATCTAAACATCTAGGCCATGATTACACAGAAAGAAAATTGAAAAGATATGACAAATATTTTGTAGTAACGCTCTTATTGAATCTCATAAATAAACAAGCAATCACAAAGTTCTTATTCTATCTTCGCATGATAGTTCATTGACAACTATAAGGAATGACTTTGCAGATAAAATGAAACTATTCTTGTGGTACTGCAATACTATGGTTCAAATGTGAGGATTACATTTATCAAATTTCATGTGTTTTGTCTTCTGTATTGAAAGTTGTAACAAAATAATAACTGCTTCGTAAAAAATAGTTTGATTGTAGTTAGTAGTTAACTTTCTGATGGTTTAGCCTATTGTGAACAACTGGTTCATTAGGACTGGAGCAAGAATTACATCATTGCATATCTTGCAATTAAGCATTCTCATAGAATTTATCAAACATTGTCTATGTCCTACTCGGTATGTACTATGTAGTGCAACACTATTTAGACTGTACAAAAGTGAAATGTATTTTATTCCCCAAAAATATTTAAACGTTTACACAGACCAACAAGTGGTTTTAATTTGTGCTAACAGATTCTAGCATCTTTTTTCAGAATAACCACAACCATGCCTTGCCTATGTATTAGGAGCCATTTCCATTCTAAATAAAACAAAGACATCTCAAACACAGTTGCAACAATCAATCATCCATATTCAGTTATACCTCGTGTACGTACCTTGTGTAGTAGGACCTATTTCATTGGCTGTACAAGCGGAATAGCACCAATAACACATAAGAGCAGTCCCTAAGCATAGAAAAAACCTTCGTCACGAGAAAATAAGCACAATCTTATTCAACATCCTTTTATAATTTTCTTCTAGTCATCTATCACATATTGACCTGCAACAACCATTTGAAATGTCCTCAAATGAAACAATATAGAGTACGGTCTAATAGATAAAACAAATGAATCTAAAACGATCCAATAGAAAATGGGTTAATGGCTGAAAAATCCGAATTCTGAATGAGACAGTACAACCTGGCTGAGTGAACAAAAGAACCAAGTTTGGATACACAAGCTACTTGGAAATTGTTTATGCGCATGGGATGAAATGCATGAATGAAAAGATAAAACATCAAACCCATCTGCAGCTATGCCTTTCCTCTATTATAAGAACATTGAATGTATACTTGCATCTATCTACACCTTCCATTGCAATATCGCAGAGAAGATATTAATTGGATGGCATCCAGACGTGAAGTAGGAAAATGTCATGTATTTTGGTTCCATTGTTCCTGAACTGTTAGTTAAGAACAGAAGTTAAAAATCATCTCATAAGAACACATAGCCAAAAACGCTTCATATGGCCACAAAATATTTTGGACAGCAGTACAGCAGTCAGCGGTTTTGCTCATAACTTACAAAATATTCATCCAAAAATCGTGAACTAAGACTTTCTAGAAAGCATAAGAAGTCCTCTACAACTTTTGTATTATCATCACAGTGAGACTTGACATTTAGAATGGTCAAACAATGCTAGACGTAAATTCTATTCAGATTTGGACAGAATTCGACTACTTACTTTAAAAAAATCATAACTGGAGTTTCAGGCATCCAAATCAGGTGATCCTAGACTTTTTAGAAAGCTAATAGAATTCTCTACAATTTATTTATGAACATCCCAGGTTAGTTTAATATATATCAAGGTCAGAAAACATGAGAAAGGCTCTACTGTCCAAATTGGGACAGATTCAGATATCCTAACTCAAACATCACTAACTTAATTTATAGTCACCAAAAAGGGCGATCCAAATTTTTTTGGAAAACTTAAGAAAAGTACTGCAACTTATTTATAATTACTAAGAACTGATTCTCAGTTTAACTTAATCAAACAAGACAGTTTTTGAAATCTGTACAGAATCTGAACAGATTCGTATACTGTACTTGGAAAAATCATAACTCCTAAACTACTAACCTGTGGTCATGAAATTTTTACACAAGCAAGATAAAGAAGTGATCTACAACTTTCCTATATAACATTTCTACAGAAACATGGTTTACTTCCCTAAACTACCTGCATACTAAAACTGAACACAGTCCAAACAGCAAGTATTCAATTTACTCCTATAATTATCATGTGCTTGGCACTTTCTAATCACATCTATAGATTAATTCTACTTTTCATTTGAACGACAACCATATTATCTCACACAACTAAAACATTTCATCGCATTGGTGAAGCGCGAGGCACAACGTCGATGGTGGCTGCGATTAACGACACACAACGGTTCAACATTTTATCAAGCACTAGGGATGCGAAAAACAACAGGCTACTAGCGAGGGGCTCACTGCTACACGGCACTGGTGGAGGCTCCACGACGACAAAAGCAAAGCTGCAACCATGGCGACGACGTGCTCCGTCTCTTCTTCACCTAGATTTCACGGATTTCGCTCCTCAACACACATAGGCACATAAACACAATTCACATTAGTGCTTCGTCTCTTCTTCACCTAGATTTCACGGATTTCGCTCCTCAACACACATAGGCACAAACACAATTCACATTAGCAAATAGACGTCGATCGATGAAATGACAAAGCAAGAACGAATCCTCACCGATGGTCGACGGCGTCGTAGACGGGATGCGCAAAACATCAAACATCCGACGACGCCAAAAGGGTTGGCCACGACACGACACTCCTCTTGAGCATTTATACAAACACCTTACACGCACGGGGACGCAGGGGCTGCAAAGAAAGGCACTAAAGAGAGGGGGTTCGGCATCCATGGCTGAGGGCTGGCGTCCATGGGAGGTGGCTGGAACAGGGAAGTGGAGATTAGGCGAGCAGGAATGCAGGGGGCGAGCTCGCCACCTGGGGCAAGGAAAGGGGCGGCCATGGAGAAATCTGGAGCAGGAGGGGAGTGCGAGGTCGACCAACGCAGGGGGAAACAGAGGTGAGCACCAGGGAGATGCGGCGTCAGGCACTGAAGGGGTGCTCAGCCGGCGACCAGCACGACGGCGCAGCAGGGCGCGACCTCATGGAGAAGGACGAGCCAGAGAAATGAAGGAAACGACTGGAGAGACGTGCGTGAGGTGGGAGAGGAGTTGAGGCTGTGTGCTAGTTTGAGGGAGGAAAATGTTGGGCGGCAGTGAGATAAGGCCAGCAGATGAGCGGCGGCAGGGAATGAGCTGAGGGAGGGCGGCGTGGAAGGATCTAGGGAGAGGGAGAAGACGTGTGGGGATAAGGAGAAAAGATTAAAACGGTGGGGGAGATAATTACAAATTCTGATTTTTCTTCTCCCATTTTCTTCAACCAAATAAGACATAAAAATATTAAAATCAAAATTAGGGTCTGACCGGGGTATAATTGAATCGGATCACTGCGAAACCGTTCGACAGTACATGAGATAAGATTTAGATGAGATGTCGATAGATCAAATCGAACGACATCAGGGTCGATACATTAAGACCATGCTTTATTTGATTTGATTCGAAACCGATAATCCATCCACAGTCTGAGCAGGAAAACAGATTAATTATGCATACTCAATATCGGCTCTAATTATCTTGCATCAATACTCTTGTCGCCGAGCATCTAATAAAATTTACTCGGGTCAAAAATCACAAGAGTGGTCGAGGTTCCAAATTCGTATTCGCTTAATCGATAAATTTTAAAACAGAACACAGAGGCTCAACATTTCGTGAAATAAATACGCGAAATTGATACCACATCGAAATTGTGATCCTTTCGAAATCGATGTCACGCAACGTTCACGTGGGCGAGAGGTTGTGCGTTGTCCAGGCACCGGGTTAGCACCAGCCACGCGCCACGATGCCAGGCCACAGAGAGACACGTGCAACGCAAGTGTGAAAGAATTTGAAAACAAAGTTTATGAACCAGATCCAATTTCAAGAATTTAGAGTTTGAGGCAAGACGTCGATGCTGAACCCAAATGATATTGGATTCAATGTTTCGAAAGATTACTAAGTCTGAATTTTTGCAAAATAAATCAGGATAATTTAGACAGATGGAGATAGACACGATATCAAAATCGTGATAGACGAAGGATGATTAAAATTTAGTGTCCATTTTATTCACCGCTATCACGTGTTAAAGTCTGCACTCGTGGTCGAGCCGACAATAAACACCCTGGGGTGTTACGAGGACGGCCTCCAGCAGTGGCGATTCTTGGGGTTCAGAGTCCATGATTATTGGGCGGCGGCGGTCGTGTCCCGAGGGAGACATTGGTGTGTATGGTGAGAAGGCGTCGCGGGATGGAAACAAAATGATAGCGATTTGTATATATCATCAACTCAGGGTGATTTCACTATTTGCTATATTTTTCATATACATCTTGTTAGACTATCATGTGAAGACGGTTCCATATTTATAAGTGTCTAGTATACTCACTAACATCTATGACGGTTCTTATAGTCTAGACGACTCTAATAGTATTCTTATTTGAGATGGTTTTCATACATAGAAGGTGTCTCAAATACTCATTGCACATACTAAGATAGTTGTTAAAGTAGGGATGACTCAATACTATCCTTATTTGAGACAGTTAATAATAAAAAATATGTCTTAAATCAATATAAGACATTTTTTACGACGTAACTGTCTCAAAAAACTTTTCCATTAAGACGGATTTCCAAAAAAATGTCTTATCTTACTCAACATCGTATGATATAAGACACTTCTATAAAATATACTTATATGAGTCTTTAATGGTGTGTCTTAAATAGTCATATATGTAGTAGTGTATGTTGATGACCTTGTGATACTCTAGGGGGCTCAGGCCTTTTTTCCTGAGTCCTCTCCATAAGGACCTTTTCATGGAGTGACCACCCGGGATAAACAGTGCAACCATGAGGGTGGAATGGGACGCCCTTAGCTGATTAATTAGATGAACCTGGGGGTGTAGTTGGCTTTGCCGGAGGGCCGTCAATGGGGGTCGGGGCGTATTGCTCGCTTTGCCAAGGTTGGGGTGCAGATGTTCATTCGATTTGGGTTTTGTTAGTCACCCACCTTGGGGAGGTGTACTGTGTTTGTACGACTGGCGAAACCTAACGAGCAGCTATGCACCAGGGGAGTCTTTGTAATAGGCTACATAGTGTATCCCTGGCCATTCACCTTGGTAGTGAAGATCGGGTCTGTACAACCTAGGCTGGAAAGGGATCATGACTCATGGGTAAAGTGTGCAACCTCTGCAGAGTGTTAGAAACTGGTATATCAGCTGAGCTCATGTGTTAAGAGCAGCCTTGGGATCCTCTTTGATTAGAAGAACTTTGGATATTTTTATGATGATGGTTAACAATGATGTTATAAAATTCTGATCTCTGGATTTCCTCTTTTGAGGGAGTACTTTTGGGTAATAATTGGGTTTATTACTAAAACTTGGCTCTACTAATAATAATAAACACTTGACCAATTAAAAGCAACTGCTTAACTTCAACCCTACATACAGTTAGTCCACTTTAGCCAAACGGGACATTGCTGAGTTACGTTGATTTGTACTCACCCTTGCTTTACACACCACCCAACCCTAGGTTGTCCCATTGTAGTCAGTGCTCAGGAGGTGATGCTGGCAACATGGAGGACTTCGAGGAGTTCTAGGATTACGACGAGTTTTAGTTTATCTTAGTGGCAAACCCCCCAGTCAGGTACCTGTGTAGGCTTACCATCTACGTTTGGTTTCTCCGCACTTTGATAATTATGTTAGAGACAATGGTTATGTAATAGACTCTGTTGATGTCTTGGACATCTTGATGTAATTAAGTACCTTTCCGCTATTTATTTCAAGCATTGTGTGATGATGTCCAATTATGTAATCGCTGTGTACGTGAGTTTCTGATCCTAGCACGTACATGGTTCGCATTCGGTTTACCTTCCAAAATCGGGTGTGACATAAGTGGTATCAAAGCCTTGCTGACTGTAGGACCGCTAACCTAGACTAGAATGGTCAACCTAAGGAACTAAAGACCCCTACTCTTACCTTGATCTTAGAGTTCTTTCAAAAGTTGGTCATCTTGACCAACTCTATGTTATCTACTTATCTCAAAAAGTTTTGTCTCACTTTTCTTTCTGTTTACTTTCTGGTCTCATAGTTTTACTCTTACTCTTGTACTTACGATGTCTTTTGTAGATGGCCCGTATCAGGTGCACTGCACGTAAGTCTATGATCCCCTTTTTGCCTTCTCGCCTGGCGGAGCGTCCACTGTGTCGCACGGTGCCTGGTCAGTCCAGTCACCTGGAGAGACTACATCGTCGCCTGCACGAGGAGCAGGAGCGTCGACGCCAGGAGCAGAAGCAGGAGCAGCAGGACTCTTCCCCCTTGCCTCAGCAGGAGGTGGAGTCTAAGAGGCTGCCTTCCCCTGCATCTCAGCCAGAGATGCCCCCCTGCACCACCACAGGGCATCCCGACTACTGGAGGAGACCCTGAAGGAGACAGAGACGATGACGATGCCGGTGGCAGTTCCAGCCACGGCACGGAGCTCTCGGAGGAGCTGGAGGGATGGATCGCTAGACCCATCACTCATGACACCGCTCGCGGGTGTAACTTCCACGACGCTCTCGACACCCTGCTGCGTCGGGCCTTCGACCGACACACTTGGTCCATCGAGTACCGTTGTGTAGTCTACCAGCATCGTCGCAGGTTATACCCGGACCAGTGGGAGGCTACTTGCTTTGTGCGTCGTCCGGACGATGATCTCCGGGGTGCAGAGGCCTTCTCAGAGCACTATTCTATTACTGAGAGGGATACTGCCGAGGCAGCCATGCAAGATGCAGCACGACGAGCACTTTCTCAGTATTGCTTGTTGTTCAGTGGGGTAGATGATGGCCTCAATCTGAAGTACTACCCTCGTCGTTCGACCGGCAGTGCTGGAGGTGTGATTGTCTCGCCAGTTGGTGAGGGCAATCCCAGACTGAACAACATGGTCAACTTGGCCGCCGTGCTCAACATAGAGTTGGACCACGCCCTTGACGAGTTGGGCAAGGTTTGGGCGGAGGTTGCGGAATTGTGTGCTGAGTGCGCAGCACGCCACTATCTGGATGGTGGTTCTCCCGCCCCTGTCGGGATTCAGCACCCTTACCGTTCACCGCCCCATGGTCGCTTCGACTATGGTACCCCAGACTGCAGGACTCGGATAGATTTGGATCCATAGATTGACAGAGTTAGAGTCTGTAATAATGCTTAGTTTAGTGTCTTAGTCTAGTCAGTCTTAGTTAGAGTTAGTTTGCTTATCTTATGTTGGATGCTTGTTATGATGGACATGTACTGAAGTTGGATCTTGTAATGATTGTCACCAAGGTGTGGGTATCCCCTGTAACTTGATGTAGTTATTAATAAAGTCAGATATTTAGTTGGGTAATCCATTTATTTCCACTTTCCTCTTTTTCTGAGAAGTTGTCAGTGAAGAAGGTCATTTGTTCAGTGCTATGAGGATTTTCTATACATCTTTTCTTATGCTGAAAGACTGCAGAGTTAGACTTGATATATGTGTGTGATTTCTACAGATGTCTGAGAACAAGCGCAGAGGTGCGAGGCGTGCTTAGCCAGAATAGCAGGCACCCCAAGAGGAAGCAGCCCCGCAACAGCATTTGCCACCTCAACCCCCGATGACCATTGAGCAAATGTTCCTGATGCAGACCCAAGCAGTCCAGGCAATTGGTCAGACCCTAGCAGCTATGCAGCAGGTGCAGCAGCAGCCACCCCTGCCTCAGCCTCTAGTGCAGGTCCAGATGCCACAAGTGCCTAGAGACAAGTGGGCAGAATTCATGAGGGGCCATCCCCGAGTCTTTGCCCATTCTGCTGATCCCATGGACGCTGAAGATTGGCTGCGTACTGTGGAGCGTGAGTTGCACACTGCCCTCTTCAACTATCGTGAGAAGGTGTTGTACGGTCCCCGACAGCTGAGGGGAGCAGCCTAGTCTTGGTGGGAGTCTTACCTCGCCACCCATGCCAACCCTAAAGCCATCACTTGGGAAGAATTCAGGGACAACTTCTGTCGCTACCATGTGCCCGAGGGACTGATGATAGTGAGGAAGGAGGAGTTTCTCGCCCTAAAGCAAGGTCCCCTGTCCGTCAGCGAGTACTGGGACAACTGTCACACCCGGTTCCAGGGGGTAGAACCGAGCGCATACCATATGTGTGCCAGGATCCATTTCCACACATATGTTGACGTCACAAGTGTAATATATCAAAAGACAATGCAATAAAGGGCGTAAAGAGAGTATAATACTTTATTACATCATTTGAAACATTGTATCACATCAAAGTACCACGGAAATAAACAATTGGGGCAATCTTCCACAGGAAGTTGACCGGCGTATCGTTAGACTTAGAATTCCTCGTCGTCAAAAACTCCATCAAAGTCTCCAGCATCACCCTCTGATCAAAATAAGCAAGGGTGAGCTCACTTATGGTCGGGGCTCAGCAAGTGGGGGAAAAACTAATGCAGGTATAACAAGGTGAGGCTATGGTTGAGCAGTAAGCATTTTAGTTGGTCAATATTTTATTAACAACACCTGTCTTACTAATAAATGTGAATCCCAAATATCCCATTTAAACAAAGGAATATTAATATAACAAAAAACACTTAAGTGAAATCACTTAAGCAAATTATTGGCAGATCATCGGATCTCAATTTAATTCCATCTTCAAGTTCAATTATCATGTGAGGAGTCTAGGTCGCTCATAACCGGGAGCAACGGCTGATTTATCAGTTTTACACTCTGCAGAGGTGGTACAACTTTACCCACAAGCCATGTATCCCATCTAGCCCGGGTTGATCGGACCCTTAAACACTGCCGAGGTGAATGGCTAGGGATCCATTATGAGGCTTTCACAAAATACACTTAATACGAAGCAACCCGCTAAGGTTTCTAAGACGATGGTGGTGGCCCCCTGGGTGAAGTACCTTAGCCAAGAATACGACCCCATGTTAACGTGGGCTGCCAGCACCTACCGCTCCCCCTCTTGCCCATCTTTCAGGTAAGGTTGCTAGGCACTAAGCATATAGAGCTAATTACCAAAGCCAGAGCCACGATAGCACTCGTGGTTGCACTGTTATCCTGGGTGGTCACTCCATGTTCCAATTAATAAGAAGTAATATTGTTTTAACCATCGGGTTAATATCATAATTGCCAATTTGGAACATTAATACCAATTCATGAGTGACATTAAGATCATTAAGTTGGGCGGTAGCATAAATTTTGCACAGCTTAATAATTTTCCCAGGTTAAACAAGGAATACAGGTAGTAAATCTAGGAAATCCTTAATTAGGCTATCCCATCAAATTATGCAATATATCAAAATAAACATTATTATATGCAATGAATAGGTACAAACAGAATATGCAGAGGGAGAATCCACTTGCCTTGTTCAAGCGGGTCCTGCGGATCGTCTTCGAACGAGTTCGGATCGTCTACCGCACAATCCGCTTCTAATAGGGTCGCATAGCGCACATACAAAAATAAAACATACACCAATAAATAAACATGCACCATTCATAAACATACACCAATACGTCATTAAGAACACATTAACACATCGCACTAATTATCTCTTAATTACGTATTAATCGCGTAAATACTTATTAATTCAATTACAGCTATTAATGTGAATCCTAATGGTGAATTTATGAGTGAGTGTAATAAATATATTTTAACATCATTAATAAAAATAAATAATATTTATTGTCTTTTAAAACTAATAAATAAATTAATACCTTTTATCTCTCTTTATTTCTAACTCAAATTATTGAACATAGTAAAAAAAAATGAATATAATATTCTAAAAAATCCTTATAAAACTACTAATTGAATATTTTCTAACACAAGCGGGGTTATTTGACATAAACTAGTATTTTGCTTAATCTAAAAATCTAAGTGCTCAATTTGCGAACATGATCATTTAACTAGTAAAAATCTATTTACCACACTACCGGTGATCTTTTCTCTTTTCTTTCTAAAAAGAAAATGCTAATAAAATAATTAGATAAATCATCTAAAAATCCTATAATATTCATATGACATCTATACCATTTTCCAAATCCATTTAAAATGCACCTATAATTCTCCAAGTAGTTTCTAAAATTTATTGTGACCAAATTTAACTACAAAAATTCCTATCTAACATTTTTTATCGCCAACGTGTGACTACTAAATGTTGTCATATTTCTCTAATCCAAAATTCAACGCCACGACTAACATGACATAACACGGTGCACTACTAATCGCATATCTCTAACAAATTCCATAGCGCACACATACACATAAATCGGAATCACATGTGTTCATATTACAACAAACAAACTATACAACACATGAATCGAATCAAAAGCACTTTATAAAATACATAAAATAAATTTGGGTCGTCATCAACCTCGGGTTCGTGCGTGTGACGGAGATGGATCGACGGGTTTCGGCCGGACGGAGAGCGGGGCTCGACTACGGACAGCGAGTGCGTGGCTCCGATGAACTCCGGCGACGAACGACACACTCCGGCGAACTCCACGGGCTCCGGCGACGAACGGCAACGGCACTAGCGATGAGCGTGGAGTGCTAGAGAGAGAGGCAAATTCGAGTAGGCAGGAATGGGGAGGCTCTGCTGTTCCCTTTTATAGAGAGAGGGAGGGAAGAAGAGAAGTCTGCCAGGGAGAGGGAACGATCGGCGTCTTCATGGCTACCATTGGTGGCGTTCTTCACTGGGAGAGGTAATGGGGGAAACAGATGCATTAATCGCAGAAACGGTCGCAGTGATAATTCCTTAACGCAGTCGGCGAACGAACGTCTTGGTCGTGGTTGGTCGGCGCGCTGTCGGGCTGGCGGCTCTAGGCGGCTGCGCACTTTGGCGAGGCTGGGCGCTCGGGCTGCTTGCGCGGTCGGCCGCGGCAAGGCCGGCTCGCGGCGCGCGGCCAGAGGCCTGCTCGCGGCGGCTTGGGGAGCGCGGCTTGGAGGCCGACTGCACGCTCGGTCGAGCCTGGGCACCAGCGCGTTGAAGAGAGAGAGAGGTGAGGGAGAGAGAGAAGTGAGGGAGAGAGAGAAGAATGAGGGAGGCGGCGGCGGCTGCTGCCTGGCATTTGCGAGCAGCGCGCGCGCACGGCGGTAGAGTTAGGGTTTGGGGATTGGGCCCCTAAGTGGGCTGGCTGGGTGGGTTTAGGTTTTTTTTCCTTTTTTTTGTTCTTTTTTTATTCCGAAATTCATTTTTAAAGAGCTCTAAAAATCATAAAAAAAATTACCAAAAATATTTATAAATGAAGTACTTGTTTTTAGACTAATATTTACTATAATACTTAATTATTATTTAATTACTAGTATCTCTTTTAAAATGAATTGATATTAAACATCCGATAAGAAATCAAGCGCATGCAAGGAAAACGATGCAAATAAATAATTAAACACTAAAAAAATTATTACCCTAATTAATATAATATCTAAATTTGTTATTTTAATTGATGGCTTTTATGGTGTTACAAACCTACCCCTCTTAAAAAGAATCTCGTCCTCGAGATTAAGAAACTTCCGAGAATAACTGGGGAAATTCTGTTCTGAGTTCATCTTCTCTTTCCCAAGTGGCCTCATCTTCCGAATGATGACTCCACTGAACTTTGCACATGTTAATGACTTTACTCCGCGTAATTCTGCGAGATGTTTCCAGAATTCTGATCGGGTACTCCGAATAAGTCAAATCCTCATTAACATTCAGTTCTTTCATGGGTAGCTGTTCCTCTGGTACTCTCAAGCACTTCTTGAGTTGTGATACGTGAAATACGTCATGCACATCCGATAATCTATTGGGTAGCTCTAATTGGTAGGCAACTTCACCTTTTCTTTCCAAAATCTTGAATGGGCCAATATAGCGAGGTGATAATTTTCCTTTAACCTTAAACCTTTTCATTCCTCTCATCGGTGAAACTTTAAGGTATACGAAGTCTCCTACTTCGAACATCAACTCTCTTCTTCTATTATCAGCATAGCTTTTCTGTCTTGACTGTGCTGTCTTCAAATTTTCTCTGATAATTTGCACTTGCTTTTCCGCCTCTTGGAGAATTTATGGACCAAATACTTGACTTTCTCCAGTCTGATTCCAATAAAGCGGTGTTCTACACTTTCGTCCGTAGAGTGCTTCAAATGGTGCCATTTTGAGACTTGCTTGATAACTGTTGTTATACGAAAATTCTGCATAAGGCAAACTTTTATCCCAGCTTCTACCATGCTTTAGAGCGCAAGCTCTTAGCATATCTTCCAACACTTGGTTCGTTCTTTCCGTTTGCCCATCCGTTTGAGGATGATAAGCTGAACTAAAGTTTAGCTTGGTATCCATGGACTCATGAAGTCTTTTCCAAAAGCGCGAGGTAAACTGGGTTCCTCGATCTGATACGATCTTCTTCGGTACTCCATGCAGACAAACAATCCTCGACATGTACAACTCTGCTAACTGGGCTCCTGAGTAAGTTGTCTTCACAGGTATAAAATGTGCCACTTTAGTTAACCTGTCTACTATGACCCATATTGAATCATAGCCATCTCGAGTATGGGGTAGTCCAACTATGAAATCCATACTGATTTCTTCCCATTTCCATTCCGGTACCTTGAGAGGTTGTAGCAATCCTGCTGGTCTTTGGTGTTCAGCTTTAACTCGCTGACACACGTCACATAATGCAACATGAGTAGCAACATCTCTTTTCAAACCGTACCACCAATATTTTTCCTTAAGATCCTGGTACATCTTTGTACTTCCAGGGTGAATAGAGTAAGCTGAATCATGAGCTTCTCTCAAAATAAGTTGGCGCAAGTGCTCGATTTCTGGTACAACAGATTCTCTTCTTAAACCATATTGTGCCTTGATCATCTTCAGTGAAATCTGGGGCTTTACCCAAACCAATCAAAGCTTTAATTTCCTTAATTTTCTCATCAGATTCTTGTCCTTTACGAATAACTTCTTCCAAAGTATATTCAACTTCCATAACCGTTGCTTCTACATAATTGATCATACCAAGGTTGAGTTGTTCCATTTCCCAGCACAATTCCTGTGACATCAAATGAGTAGTGATGTTGTTCACTTGACCCTTACGGCTCAAAGCATCAGCTACTACATTTGCTTTTCCTGGGTGATATTGTATTTCCAAATCATAGTCCTTAATCAACTCAAGCCATCTTCTTTGTCTGAGGTTGAGTTCCTTCTGAGTGAATATATATTTCAAGCTTTTGTGATCTGTGAAGATTTTGCACTTGTTTCCAATCATATAGTGCCTCCAAATCTTCAAAGCATGCACTACGGCAGCTAGTTCCAAATCATGCGTAGGATAATTCTTCTCATGTTTCCTTAACTGTCTTGAAGCATAAGCAATCACCTTTCCTTCTTGCATTAGCACACATCCAAGTCCAAGGTGTGATGCATCGCAATACACATCAAATCCCTTGTGGATGTCTGGCATTACCAATATTGGTGCAGTGGTTAACCTCTTCTTGAGTTCTTCAAAACAATTTTGGCAAGCTTCATCCCATTTGAACTCTTTGCCTTTCTCCAGTAGAGAGGTAAGTGGTTTTACTAACTTGGAAAAACCTTCAATAAATCTTCTATAGTATCCAGCCAATCCAAGAAAACTTCTGATCTTGGACGCATCCTTTGGTTGCTTCCAATCTAGTATCTCACTTATCTTTCCTGGGTCCACTTTAATTCCACCATCGGTAACAATATGCCCTAAGAAAGCAACTTCCTTCAACCAAAAATCACACTTTGAGAATTTTGCGTACAGTTGGTTGTCACGAAGCTTTTGTAGGACTAGCCTTAGATGATCTTCGTGTGCTTCTTCATTCGGAGAATATATCAGTATGTCGTCAATGAATACGACCACAAACTGATCCAGATATTCCATGAATACTTTATTCATCAAGTTCATAAAGTATGCTGGTGCATTAGTCAGTCCAAACGACATGACCAAAAACTCATATAATCCATATCTTGTCGTAAAGGCTGTCTTCGGTACATCTTCTGCTCGAATCTTTAACTGATGATATCCCGATCTTAGATCTATCTTCGAGAATATCTTAGCTCCCTTCATTTGATCGAATAAATCTTCAATCCGAGGCAGCGGGTATTTATTCTTGATGGTTACTTCATTCAAACTTCTATAATCAACACACATTCTCCTCGAACCATCTTTCTTGTTCACAAATAGCACTGGGGCTCCCCAAGGGGATGAACTTGGGCGAATGAAACCTTTTTCTAGTAATTCTTCTATTTGTTTCTTCAATTCTACTAAATCTTTAACATCCATTCTATATGGTCTTTTCGAGATAGGTGCGGTTCCGGGTACTAATTCAATAGAAAACTCTATATCACGGTCAGGTGGCATACCTGGCAATTCCTCCGGAAATACGTCTGGGTATTCGCACACTACTTTGATATTTTCCAAAGGCTTTTCTTCCAAGTGATTGATCACTGTCTTCCCTTTTTCATCTGTTGACTTGTCTATGTTAACTTGGATTCTTTCACCTTGAGGACTTGTCAACATAATTGTTCCATTGGCACACCGTATCACTCCATCACAACTTTTCAACCAGTTGCATCCAAGAATCACATCAATCCCGTTGGATCCTAGGACCACTGGGTCGACTGTAAAATCTATTCCTTGAATCTTGATATTAACATGAGGGCATGAGTGTGTGGCCTTCATGTCACCTCCCGGTGAACTAATGTGTAATATCCTCTTCAGAGGGTACTTAGGTATGTTATGGTTTTCCACGAATGACTCAGTTATAAATGAATGTGATGCTCCAGAGTCAAATAAAACTGATGCAGGTATGGAGTTAACAAGGAACATACCATACACTATGTCGGCATCCTCAGGCACTGATTCCGCAGTGACGTGATTGACCCTTCCTCTGCTCTGGTTCTGTGGTGTCTTGTTCTGAGCAGATCCACGAGCGGGGGTGTTCTGGTCATTCCTCTGAGTATTGCTTTTCTGAGGTGTCTGTTGGTTGCGCATTGGGCAGTTGTTGGCATAGTGGCCCAGTTCACCGCACTTGAAACAACCGTTGGGTTGGACTGGTGCGTTGTTTTCTGGCCTGCGTGTTGTTGGTGCCACCTTGACGGTTCTGTGAATTTCCACCAGACCTCTGGTTGGTCTGGGAGTTGCTCCTTTGCTGGCTCTGGTTCTGATTATTCCTCTGGCTTTGCTGTCCAGAGCGTTGTACTTGATAATTGTTTCCGCCTTGATTTCCAGAACGGAACTGCGAACCTTGAGCATTATTCGGATGAGTGTTCCTGCTTGACTGACCTTGGAACTTCCTTTTGTGGTCAGATAGCTCCTTCCTTTTACTCTCAAGGCCAATTGCCTTGTTCAGGAGTGTCTGGAAGTTGGGAAAAGTGTGACTCTGAAGTTGGTAATTTAGAGGTCCAATTAGTCCTTCCAAGAAACGCTCTTGGCGCTTCTCATCCGTATCCACTTCTTCTGGTGCGTAGCGTGAAAGCTGAGTGAAGCGATCACGATACTCGCTGACAGACATATTCCCTTGAGTAAGGGAAAGGAATTCCTTTTTCTTCAACTTCATGATTCCCGAGGGAATATGGTGAGCGCGGAAGTTCGCTTGGAACTCCTGTCAAGTTATGGTATCAGCATTGGGATGTGCCGCTGTGAAGGCATCTCACCAATCGGACGCAGCTCCCTCGAGTCTTCCCGAGGCGTACAAGACCTTCTCCCGGTCGTTGCACTGAGTGATGTCCAGCTTCTTTCCAATGACCTTGAGCCAGTCATCGGCATCCAGAGGATCAACCGCATGAGAGAATGTTGGCGGGTGATGACTCATGAAATCCCGGTGCTTATCTCTGGCCGGGGGCGCATACTGCTGCTGCTGGGGTTGTTGATTCTGTTGGTTCTGTTGTAATTGCTGAACAGCCGCAGTGAGTCCTTGCAGAATCTGCATCTGGGCGGCGATGAACTGCTCCATATTGGGATTCGGTGGTGGTGGTGGTACTTGTTGTCCATGCTGGTTCCGGTTGTTAGGTCCTTGACGTTGGTTCACCATCTGATTGGTTAGAAAGTGAACATCTTAGAGAAGAGAAGAGTAGAAAGATTCTAGAGGGGAAATGACTTAAGTTTTAAAAATTTTATATGTTCTTATGGCCATCATTCCATAAGACCATTGCACTCAAACAAAGATCCAAATCAAACATTTCAATCAATCACCATCACATGGTTGATATTTATTAATATGATAACTTAAAGAGAGTATCATCGTCTAACGCAAGTATAACTTATTACATCATGACTCAAAACTCCTAAAGCAGCCTAGTGACTGATCCGGGCTCTCCATAGCGCATCCTCTTGCGGGGAGGAGACAACGCACGGCGGGGACCTGAGCTTCTGGCGGATCCAGTCCTTGCAGTTGGGCTTCCAGGGCTGCAATCCTGGCGTGGGCATTCTCCAGCTCCAAGTGCACACTGTAGAGGTCCAGAGTGGCACTGTCCAGGTCGGTGTTGAGACCGGCCACTACACCAGCTAGGGTGTTGAGGCGATCCTCACCAGGTTCACCTGGGACAATGTTGGTCTGGCTTTCTCCACGCAGGCGCTGAGGAAGGTGCCTAAACCTCGTGTTCTGCAGCTGCTACCGGTAGGTGTGGCTGAGCGACCACAGGGTCCGACGGGCAGCATCGCTGACCGAGGCAGCGTAGGTGGACAGCGGTATCAGGGACTCGTGAGCAGACAGAGTCCTGAATCCCCTGTCACCTGCATCCATTACCCTGACATGGATGCGAGTGATGTAATAGCAAGCCCGGGGAGGCTCGCTCACTCGCCTCGTCTCGTACAGGGGGCGGACGTGGGCTCCTAGCTCGTGCAGCACTGCTTGCAGCAGGTTGGGGAAGTGTCCTGTCTCGAACATTGATGTGTAATGTTCGACAACTGGACCAATCCCCATGAAGTGGTCCTGCTGGGCGTAGTCAGCTTCCTCGTTGATGTGTCCGTCTTCTCCATCGTCTTCGTCGTCGTCGTCCTCGTCATCGCCGTCTCCGGAGTCGTCAGGGTCGTCGCCTCCAGGTGCAGGTGCTTGAAAGGCTGGTGCCGACGATGTTGACGTCGATGACCCAGCTGCGAAGGCCAGGGACTCGGCCAACGGGGTGGGGGTCGGCAGCTGCTCCTCCGAGCTGTCCTCCAGGATGATCACGTTCTCCACTCGGACGAGAGGGAGATTCGCCGGAACTTCCTCGACTACCACTGGGTAGACCGGGACCTGCCGGGGCTGAGGGGCGTAGCTGGTGTTGACGCGGGTAGTTTGGAGGGTGCGAACCATCTACAAGAGAAGTGTCAACTTAGTTGAATTTCAAAGAGGTAAGACTGATAAAGGAATTTATAGGAATGAAATTAGCAAGTTTTGAACAACTAGGCTTTCCATTTCTAACTAATCTAACGACCTAGGGTCAGCATACCTTTGATACCACTTCTGTCACACCCGGTTACAGGGGGTAGAACCGAGCGCATACCATATGTGTGCCAGGATCCATTTCCACACATATGTTGACGTCACAAGTGTAATATATCAAAAGACAATGCAATAAAGGCGTAAAGAGAGTATAATACTTTATTACATCATTTGAAACATTGTATCACATCAAAGTACAACGGAAATAAACAATTGGGCAATCTTCCACAGGAAGTTGACCGGCGTATCGTTAGACTTAGAATTCCTCGTCGTCAAAAACTCCATCAAAGTCTCCAGCATCACCCTCTGATCAAACTAAGCAAGGGTGAGCTCACTTATGGTCGGGGCTCAGCAAGTGGGGGAAAAACTAATGCAGGTATAACAAGGTGAGGCTATGGTTGAGCAGTAAGCATTTTAGTTGGTCAATATTTTATTAACAACACCTGTCTTACTAATAAATGTGAATCCCAAATATCCCATTTAAACAAAGGAATATTAATATAACAAAAACACTTAAGTGAAATCACTTAAGCAAATTATTGGCAGATCATCGGATCTCAATTTAATTCCATCTTCAAGTTCAATTATCATGTGAGGAGTCTAGGTCGCTCATAACCGGGAGCACGGCTGATATATCAGTTTTACACTCTGCAGAGGTGGTACAACTTTACCCACAAGCCATGTATCCCATCTAGCCTGGGTTGATCGGACCCTTAAACACTGCCGAGGTGAATGGCTAGGGATCCATTATGAGGCTTTCACAAAATACACTTAATACGAAGCAACCCGCTAAGGTTTCTAAGACGATGGTGGTGGCCCCTGGGTGAAGTACCTTAGCCAAGAATACGACCCCATGTTAACGTGGGCTGCCAGCACCTACCGCTCCCCCTCTTGCCCATCTTTCAGGTAAGGTTGCTAGGCACTAAGCATATAGAGCTAATTACCAAAGCCAGAGCCATGATAGCACTCGTGGTTGCACTGTTATCCTGGGTGGTCACTCCATGTTCCAATTAATAAGAAGTAATATTGTTTTAACCATCGGGTTAATATCATAATTGCCAATTTGGAACATTAATACCAATTCATGAGTGACATTAAGATCATTAAGTTGGGCGGTAGCATAAATTTTGCACAGCTTAATAATTTTCCCAGGTTAAACAAGGAATACAGGTAGTAAATCTAGGAAATCCTTAATTAGGCTATCCCATCAAATTATGCAATATATCAAAATAAACATTATTATATGCAATGAATAGGTACAAACAGAATATGCAGAGGGAGAATCCACTTGCCTAGTTCAAGCGGGTCCTGCGGATCGTCTTCGAACGAGTTCGGATCGTCTACCGCACAATCCGCTTCTAATAGGGTCGCATAGCGCACATACAAAAATAAAACATACACCAATAAATAAACATGCACCATTCATAAACATACACCAATACGTCATTAAGCACACATTAACACATCGCACTAATTATCTCTTAATTACGTATTAATCGCGTAAATACTTATTAATTCAATTACAGCTATTAATGTGAATCCTAATGGTGAATTTATGAGTGAGTGTAATAAATATATTTTAACATCATTAATAAAAATAAATAATATTTATTGTCTTTTAATACTAATAAATAAATTAATACCTTTTATCTCTCTTTATTTCTAACTCAAATTATTGAACATAGTAAAAAAATGAATATAATATTCTAAAAATCCTTATAAACTACTAATTGAACATTTTCTAACACAAGCGGGGTTATTTGACATAAACTAGTATTTTGCTTAATCTAAAAATCTAATTGCTCAATTTGCGAACATGATCATTTAACTAGTAAAAATCTATTTACCACACTACCGGTGATCTTTTCTCTTTTCTTTCTAAAAAGAAAATGCTAATAAAATAATTAGATAAATCATCTAAAAATCCTATAATATTCATATGACATCTATACCATTTTCCAAATCCATTTAAAATGCACCTATAATTCTCCAAGTAGTTTCTAAAATTTATTGTGACCAAATTTAACTACAAAAATTCCTATCTAACATTTTTTATCGCCAACGTGTGACTACTAAATGTTGTCATATTTCTCTAATCCAAAATTCAACGCCACGACTAACATGACATAACACGGTGCACTACTAATCTCATATCTCTAACAAATTCCATAGCGCACACATACACATAAATCGGAATCACATGTGTTCATATTACAACAAACAAACTATACAACACATGAATCGAATCAAAAGCACTTTATAAAATACATAAAATAAATTTGGGTCGTCATCAACCTTGGGTTCGTGCGTGTGACGGAGATGGATCGACGGGTTTCGGCCGGACGGAGAGCGGGGCTCGACTACGGACAGCGAGTGCGTGGCTCCGATGAACTCCGGCGACGAACGACACACTCCGGCGAACTCCACGGGCTCCGGCGACGAACGACAAACTCCGGCGACGAACGGCAACGACACTAGCGATGAGCGTGGAGTGCTAGAGAGAGAGGCAAATTCGAGTAGGCAGGAATGGGGAGGCTCTGCTGTTCCCTTTTATAGAGAGAGGGAGGGAAGAAGAGAAGTCTGCCAGGGAGAGGGAACGATCGGCGTCTTCATGGCTACCATTGGTGGCGTTCTTCACTGGGAGAGGTAATGGGGGAAACGGATGCATTAATCTCAGAAACGATCATAGTGATAATTCCTTAACGCAGTCGGCGAACGGACGTCTTGGCCGTGGCTGGTCGGCGCGCTGTCGGGCTGGCGGCTCTAGGCGGCTGCGCACTTGGCGAGGCTGGGCGCTCGGGCTGCTTGCGCGGTCGGCCGCGGCAAGGCCGGCTCGCGGCGCGCGGCCAGAGGCCTGCTCGCGGCGGCTGGGGAGCGCGGCTTGGAGGCCGGCTGCACGCGCGGTCGAGCCTGGGCGCCAGCGCGTTGAAGAGAGAGAGGGAGAGGTGAGGGAGAGAGAGAGAAGTGAGGGAGAGAGAGAAGAATGAGGGAGGCGGCGGCGGCTGCTGCCTGGCATTTGCCAGCAGCGCGCGCGCGCACGCGGTAGAGTTAGGGTTTGGGGATTGGGCCCTAAGTGGGCCGGCTGGGTGGGTTTAGGTTTTTTTTCCTTTTTTTTCTTCTTTTTTTTATTCCGAAATTCATTTTTAAAGAGCTCTAAAAATCATAAAAAAAATTACCAAAAATATTTATAAATGGAGTACTTGTTTTTAGACTAATAATTACTATAATACTTAATTATTATTTAATTACTAGTATCTCTTTTAAAATGAATTGATATTAAACATCCGATAAGAAATCAAGCGCATGCAAGGAAAACGATGCAAATAAATAATTAAACACTAAAAAAATTATTACCCTAATTAATATAATATCTAAATTTGTTTTTTTAATTGATGGCTTTTATGGTGTTACAAACCTACCCCTCTTAAAAAGAATCTCGTCCTCGAGATTAAGAAACTTGGAGGCCAGGTCAGACAGAATGCAGCTCAGCAGCAGCCAGCTCCCAATGCCCAAGTCAGACAGAATGCAATGCAGCAAGGAGGCAACAACCATGGGTAGCCTCGTGCCCAGTATGGAAAGGTGAACCACTTGGAGGCCGACACAGTCTAGGAGACTGCAGGAGTGGCACTAGGTACGTTTTCAGTGGAGTACCATTCTGCCAATGTCTTATTTGATACTGGAGCAACACATTCTTTTGTGACTGCATCTTCGGTAGAAACACATAATATACCAGTAGCACCCATGTATCCACCTATGAGGGTTAGTTCAGTTGGTGGAAGGACCCAAACAGAAAGATTTTGCCCTAGTGCAAAGGTTCAAATAAGGAGGATAGAGTTCCCCGCTGATTTAATAGTTATGGGTAACCAGGATACAACTATAGATGTCATCCTAGGGATGAATTGGCTAACCAAGTATCAAGCCAGTCTTAGCTGTGATAAGAGAACGGTGAAGTTAGTGTCCCTATCAGGAGAAGAAGTGTTAGTAAAGTTGTCTTGTCTGGACCAAGGAAAGGGAGTTGTCACCAAGTCACCGCCCATATTGAGGAGAATAAACCATCAGAGGCTATCAATGTAGTATCAGAATTCCCAGATGTGTTTCTCGAGGAGTTACCGGGTATGCCACCTGAAAGGAAGGTTGAATTTGCCATAGAGCTTATACCAGGCACCGCCCCTATTTCCATGAGAGCCTATCGAGTGTCCGGACTAGAGTTGGTGGAACTCAAGAAGCAGATTGATGAGTTTTCAGAGAAAGGCTACATCAGACCGAGTACCTCGCCTTGGGCAGCCCCAGTGCTGTTTGTGGAGAAGAAGGATGGCACGAAGAGGATGTGCATCGATTACCGAGCTCTGAATGAAGTTACTATCAAGAACAAGTACCCCCTGCCCAGGATTGAAGATTTATTCGATCACTTGAGAGGAGCCAGTGTGTTCTCGAAGATAGATCTGAGGTCAGGCTACCATTAGCTCAGAATCCGACCTTCGAGTATACCAAAGAAGACATTCATCACCAAGTATGGACTGTATGAGTTCACGGTCATGTCATTCGGTTTGACGAATGCGCCAGCTTACTTCATGTACTTGATGAACAGTGTGTTCATGGACTACCTCGATAGATTCGTGGTGGTGTTTATTGATGACATTCTTATATATTCCCAGAATGAGTAAGAGCATGAGGAGCATTTGAGGAAGGTACTTCAGAGGCTACGAGATTGTTAGCTGTATGCCAAGCTTAGCAAGTGCGAGTTCTGAATTAGAGAAGTCCTGTTCTTAGGTCACATTATAAACCAAGAGGGATTGGAGGTAGATCCGAAGAAGGTAACAACTATCTTGGACTGGAAAGCACCAAAAGATGTCCGAGGAATCAAGAGTTTCATCGGAATGGCCGGTTATTATCGGCATTTCATTGAAGGTTTCTCCAAGATTTCCAAGCCAATGACAGCCTTGTTGGCAAAGAAGGTTGAGTTCAAGTGGACCCCAGCATGCCAGAAGTCTTTTGAGACATTGAAGGAGAAGTTGACAACGGCACCAGTACTGATTCTGCTAGATGTTCACAAGCCATTCTCAGTATATTGCGATGCTTCGTACACCGTGTCGGCGTTTCGACCCCGAGGGGTCCCTAGACCGACGAGTAAATTGTCGCTGCGTGTCCCAACCCAGATGGGTCGGCACGAGACGGAACACAAGGGGGAAAACAGTAAGGGGAAACCGCGGCCTCATGTTGTCCTGCGCCTAGGGCGGATGCGCTTGCAGTAGGGGGTTACAAGCATTCGTGAGGGAGAGAGAGAGAGCGAGAGCCTTGTGCGTCAGCCCGTTCTCCCGCACGGCCACCCTTTCGTACGAGGGCCCTAGACCTTCCTTTTATAGATGTAAGGAGAAGGCCCAGGTGTACAATGGGGGTGTAGCAATGTGCTAACGTGTCTAGTAGAGGGAAGCCAGAGTCCTATGTACAGGCCGACGTGGCTGTCGGAGAGGATTTGGCGCCCTATTCATGTGATGTCGTGGCCGTCGGAGGAGCGCTTGAGCCCTGTAGGAGCACAGCTGTTGGAGCTGCCGGGTCCTTGCTGACGTCTCCTTGCTTCCGTAGGGGGCTGAGAACCGCTGTCGTCATGGAGCACGCGGGGTGCCATCATTACTTGTTTTACCGGGACGAGCCAGATGGGACGCCGGTCTTGTTCCCCGTAGCCTGAGCTAGCTAGGGGTACGGTAATGATGTGCCCCCCCGCGACGTGGTCGGTCCGAGCCCAAGGTCGGGCGAGGCGGAGGCTCCTCCGAGGTCGAGGCTGAGTCCGAGCCCTGGGGTCGGGCAAGGCAGAGACCGTCGTCTGAGGTCGAGGTTGAGTCTGAGCCCTAGGGTCGGGCGAGGCGGAGTCCGTCGTCCGAGGTCGAGGTTGAGTCCGAGCCCTGGGGTCGGGCGAGGTGGAGCTTCCTATGGCGCCTGAGGCCGGACTTGGCGTCTGTCAGCCTCACCCTAACGGGTGTGACAACAGTCGGAGCAGCGCAGGCGGCGCTGTTTTCCTGTCAGGTCAGCCAGTGGAGGGGCGAAGTGACTGCGGTCACTTCGGCTCTATCGACTGAAGAGCGCGCATCAGGATAAGGTGTCAGGCGATCCTTGCATTGAATGCTCCTGCGATTCGGTCGGCTGGCGAGGCGATCTAGCCAAGGTTGCTTCTCCGTGAAGCCTGCCCGAGCTGGGCCTCGGGCGAGTCGAAGGTGTGCCCGTTGCTTGAGGCAACCCTCGGGCGAAACGTGAATCCTCCTGGGTCGGCTGTCTTTGCCCGAGGCTGGGCTCGGGCGAGGCGAGATCGTGTCCCTTGAGTGGACGGAGCCTTGACCTGAATTGCGCCCATCAGGCCTTTGCAGCTTTGTGCTGATGGGGGTTACCAGCTGAGATTAGGAGTCTTGGGGGTACCCCTAATTATGGTCCCCGACAGTAGCCCCCGAGCCTCAAAGGGAGTGTGGGTACTCGCTTGGAGGCTTTGTCGCATTTTTTTGCAAGGGGACCGGCCTCTCTCGGTTGCATTTTGTTCCGGTGGGTGCGCGCGAGCGCACCCGCCGGTTGTAGCCCCCGAGGCCTCGGAGGAGTGGTTTGACTCCTTCGAGGTCTTAATGACTTTCGTGATGCCTCGACCGGTCTGATTGTTCCCTCATGCGAACTGGTCGTAGCCCGGGTGCATAGTCAGGTTCCGAGTTCTCGGGCTGGTATGTTGACGCTGTCAACGGTTTGGCCGGAGCCGGGTTTGCGAGAGCAGCCCCCGAGCCTCCACATAGAGCGAGAGGACGGTCAAGGACTGACTCGGCTTTTATCATATGCCCCTTCATCGCCTTTCTGCAAGGAAGAGGGGGGGGGGGGGGGGAAAGCGCCATGTTGCCCTCGGAGGGCGTCGAACATGGTGTCTCCAGTGAGTTGCTAACGGGTGATCCGAGTGGACGCCCGTGCCCTATTCGATAAGGGTCGGCTAGTGTCCCAGAGGCGCGCTCCAAAAGTACCTGCAGGTGATTTGCCAGACCCGGTCTCGTTTGATAGGGTCCGAGGGC
Organism: Zea mays; assembly: GCF_902167145.1. Lineage (NCBI taxonomy): Eukaryota > Viridiplantae > Streptophyta > Magnoliopsida > Poales > Poaceae > Zea > Zea mays. Next base: position 60,504,586 of record NC_050104.1, read on the forward strand.
TCGATGCCTCCCTCTGATGGGATTCCGTTACAGAATCGCTCCTGCCGGTCTCGGAAATGTCCTAGGGTACCTCGGGAGCGTAGCCCGAGCCTCGACCATGTATCGGACGTACCCAGAGTCATCCCTCGCTCTGCGTGTTCTGAGGCGGCTGTCGAACCCTTCGGGGCCAACCTACGAACCCCTGATCAGTAGTGGGCGCGGAGCCCGAGTGGCCTGAGGCGGCTGTCGAACCCTTCCGAGGGGCCAGCCTTCAAACCCCTGACCAGTAGTGGGCGCGGAGCCCGAGTGCTCTGAGGCAGCCGTCGAACCCTTCCGAGGGGCTAGCCTTCGAACCTCTGATCAGTAGGTGGGCTCGGGGCTCGCTTCCTTTGCGGAGAAGGATCCCTTTCGGAGTATCCCCTTTCCCAGTCCCTGTAGCAAGAGAAAGAAAGGGGAAGAGGAAAAGGATACGAAATTGAACGACGTGGCGCACCTTTTTTGACGCGGTCATTATGGCGGAGGTGAAGCGTCGCCCGCTTCGCCTGCCAAAGGTGTCGCCTGCCCTGCCGCAGAGTTAACGCGACGGGACAAGTGGTTGGCGGGGCAGCCGTTGTGCGTGCGCGAGCCGTTCGAGGAACGGAACACGGGCGCGTCGTCTTCACGCCGTGGGAGAGGGCTCTCCTGCTGCTCCAGGAGGGGATGTGAGCCTGCAGTCGATTTGACTGCCGCTTTCGCCCGCCTGCCGCCGCCATTACTGCCGGCCCATTTTTGGCCTATTGACCGTCGCGCCTTCTCCCGCGGCTGACTGACCCGTGACCGATGTGCTCGGTTAGCACTATTGGGCCATGCGCAGGGTTGCCTCGAGTCGCGGCACCGGTTCCGCAGTCGAGAAGGCGCGGTACTGGCGCAAGTGGCGGTGCAGTTTCTTGCACGTAGTTACCGGCGTGCCGGTTACATGACGTGTGGGCCTAGGCCTCCATGCTGGACACGTCGAAGTCGAAAGGGTGCGTCCCCTTGGTGCAGTTGCATGCCGCCTGCATGGCGGTCCGCCCTTTCACTCGCTGGTTTAGGCGAAGATGGAGGAGTGCTCGTAACCGCTGGGCAGTTACGCGCTCCGCGCGCTACGGTTTGGCTTCTTTTGTCCTGGGCCAGCTTGCATGACGCGTGGGACCCAGCCCCCGTGTCGCAGGGGGAGGACCTTGTAGCGTGTTGGTGAAGACTCAGTCCGTGACGGCTGAGGACACAAGTGGGGAGAGTCGCCTTTAAAAAGGGGGCGACCCTCTTGGATGACAGCCATGCCTTCGCACTCCCCTCATGCATTGCGCCCTTCCACCTTCCGAGCCCCCGGATGGGGAGCGCCCGCGTTGCTTTCGTCTTGCTGCTGTTGGAGGAGCGCAACTTTGCGGAAGTTGGTACCTTTCAGCCATCGCTCGGCTTCAAGGATTTTCATCAGGCAGCCCGGCTGCATCCCCTCGCCGATGGTCACCCAAGACGGTGACCACCAGTTTGATGGTGGGGAGAAGCAAGCCGGGCTGCGGCCTCTACCTCGCCCTCAGCTTCAAGGATCTTCATCATCCTTGCTGGGGCAGAGGGCGAGCTGAGCCGGAGCTCTACCTCCCGCACAGGTTCGTGGGCCACCTTCTCCTTCAGCATTCAGGGGAGAGGGCGCTCACCGGCCTAGCGGAAGGGGCGGACTTCGACAACGCGGGGCCGAGCGACCGCAAGCGTCGTCAGCTCCAGCATGCCTGGTTTGCTGGCTCAGCTGGCTCTGGCATGGCTTCCAGTGCCACCTCCCACCGCTAGGCGGAGTGCGACTATCTGCCCGCCATATGGGCGGCTGTTGCGCTGCGCGCACTAGGGGACCGCCCAAGACATCGCGCGCTGCTAGGGCGGCGTTCGTGTTCTTGGGCTGTCCTGCCCTTGCTCTAGCACGACGCCTTCGCTCAGAGGTCGGTGCTCGCCTGTCCAGGATGACTTGAGTGGGGATCTACCGGTGGGAAGATGGCTACCGTCGTTGGTGCTAAGGTGGTGGCGGCTGGAGAAGTCCTCGTCGCCGATGAGATCGCCGCTGCCATCCGCGCTCCGAGTCTCGGCTCTTTGGCTTTGATAGCTTGTCCTCGCTCCTCGAGTGGGGACGTGGGCGAGGGCCTTATCGCAGCAGCATCTGCCCTGAGGTAATCGCTGCTGCTGTTTGGCCGCCTAGAGCGGAGGTCGTTGTCGCTGCTGCCGGAGTGGGCGGCGGCGAGTGTGGCAGAACCACCCGAATTATTCCAGCTTAAGTGCCTAAGTCACGCCTCAGGGGCCGTAACACACTTAAATCGGAATAACCCGTCAGTCCCTCAGATCTAGTCTGATAGAGCCACTTAACCAGGATCAAATTCCACAATCTCACTCGAAGGTGAGTCACAGAAGAAATACAATAAAACAGGAAACCTCAAATTAAGTACGGAGTTATTACATAAATCGGAGTTTTTGGAGTAGCAAATAAAGTTCACAAATTAAAGTGCAGCGGATAATCGATGTCGTCGGTAATGAGGAAATGGGCAAGGCCTAGCCCACTACTCCTCAGGCTCCTCTCCTGCCGGAGCAACATCCCACTCGACCGTCCAACCCGGTGGCAGGGTGGTAGGCCAAGTCACACCATCAACTACATCCTGCATGGTACCTGCAAAAATGGTGCCACAAGCAAGGCTGAGTATACTAATACTCAGCTAGACTTAACCGGTGTGAGGAGTCTACTCCTCTACCTCTAGACTATGCAGCTGTTTGGCTGAGGGGTTTGGTTTGCCAAAAGCACTAGCTGTTTCTAAAATCAACTTTTAGCTTTTCAATTTCTACCATCATTAACTTAGCTAGATTTGCTCCTTCTAAGCATACATGGTAACAATCAATTAGTTCAACCAACAAGTTATCTCATATAATCCACATTTCACTTCTTACTCGATGCAGTACAAGGAATCAAGCAGTCTCATTAGCTGCGAGAAGCAGACGATTCGAATCGAGTTTTAAACCTTGCAAGGTAAACCTAAACACACGGCATGTCAGGGTACTCCGACCCCACACATGACAACCGTCCCCATCGATTCCCCGTTCGCGTCCAGGCCTCACCGCCTTGGCATACAATGCTCCACTGACCCCGGCTGCCGCCGTGCAGTGACCGCACTTGTACCCACCATAGCTAGCATGGGAGACCCCGTCTCAGGTCGCATGAGGGATAAAGTCCGCGCCCGGCTTCACTCAGGTACTAGGTTTACCGGTTACCATTTTTCCCGGCATGTGCTTAGTACGTTCAAAAGCTTGACTCAGGTATCCACACATTAATCCTTAATTCATTTTTCCCGTCTCATGGACAAGGCATCCTCCCTGGATCCAAGTCCATAGACCAACATATATCCCATTATCAAGATGAATACAATCAATTCCTGACCTCGCGCGAGTGCTAGAAAAATCACTCGACTTCTACCGAGATCCTGATTAGCAAGCAGCTACTCGACCTAGCATACTAGTATTCATCTCAAAAGGAGTCCTAAGTTCATGCAACTAGAGGTTTCAAGCAACTCCTACACTTAAGTGCACATTACAGTCCTACAAGCATTAAGTGTAGTAAAGTAGCATATAATAACATGGTTATGCATAAAACCGGGGCTTGCCTTCGACTGCTGGGGCTGCGGGGAGATCCTCAATAGCAGCCTCTGAAGCCTGCTCCTGGTCCTCCTCTTGGACAGGTCCTTGCTCGGGGATGAGCACGTACTCTCCGTCGGCAAGATTACAATCTAATGAATGCAATGCGTAAGATATATGCATGATATGATATGTGCTTTAGAATTTACAACTTTAAAGATGTAGGGTCTTTCGAATTTAAACAAGTTAACCTTACTTATGTAAAACCCTTTTAGTGGTATACTTGGTAAATTGGGTTAGTTTTAATGGGATGAGGTTTATTCCTTCTTCTCTTTTCTTTTATTCTCTTAAATGTTTTGGAGTAGGTTTGAACTACAAGTTGCTTTTATAGAATTCCAAAAATTCTGAAAAAATTACAGTGGCTTGCTACTGGTGTATGATTCTCTGTCTCAAAATTTGGGGTTCAGAAAGTAAATGGTTTTCTTTGGACAAAATTACCAAATTTTAGGGCAGAAGGGGTACTTTGAACTACAACTATTATTTAACAGTGGGTAATTCTTTAAAACTTATTTTTGCTGGCTTTTAGGTGTCATAACATGACTTGATACAAATTTCTAGTCATTAATACCTTTTAATTCTTTTCCTATGGTTTTCTTAAGGTTTCTAGCCAAAGGGGTGCTTTCTACTACCACTATGTTTGAAAAACATCAAACAACAGAGTTCTTATTTTTCTTAGCTAGTATTTTGTGCAAGAGCAATCTTTCTGAAGTTTGGCTTATTTTTGCTTAAGGGAAGGGGTGGTTTGCATTATTTAAGTCAAATGGCCTTTCTCACAAATTACTAGCAAAAGGTATGGGTTCACTTCTTTTTCATGGGTTTGCATTTTTCTCTGGTGGTTTATCTCATCATGGACTTAGCTAATTTTTGGTTGCCCATTATCTCATTATTTGAGGTTGTTTATGATTTATTGGGAAAAAGCCTTATTACCACTTTGTATTTATTTTCCTTACTTAAAAAGTTAGGCTGGGGTGCTCTGTATTTTTGTAGTGGGGCTCTGGTGGTTATAAGTTCACTGGATTTTTGTTAACCACTTTGGTTATGGTGTTGCAATTTTAATAATTGATTTTCAGTCTACATAAGGCTAATTAAAGCATCTTAATTAGAAACTGGTCCTAATTAATGGTCTCTGCATTTTTCCTAGGTTCTTGGTTGCATAAGTAAACTAGGAAAAATATTACTAATCACTGTTCAACATTTTCTAATGCTTTTCTGATTTTCTCTAAGTTGTGGACAAAATGGCTTTAAATGAATAACTACATCATAATCTCTAATGCTGGGGCTCCTACTATTTTTAAATAGTGTCTAATTAGGGTATAAGCATCTACAAATTTTCTTAAGCTTAGTACAGAAGAAAAACTAATTTTTCTTAATTAAACAAGGTTTAGGGGGTTTCTGTTTTTAATTTTAAGCTCTAAAATTTAGAACAGAAGCATATGGTTTAATAATTTTAAATGATAGATCATAATATTCCAGAGCTAGCAAAATTGGTTTGACAGCTTTTCATTAAGGTTTCATCGAGTTATGAATTTTCTAAGTTCTCTGGTTATTTTAAAAGAATAATAGAATTGATTAAAGGGAAAACCACTTTGCACTGGGGTCCCTGGCGGTTTTTCTAGGTTTTCCTCGCGAATCAGTCCTTAGGTTACTATTCATATGGGTCGCTGACATTACAGAAAACCCCTCGGGTTCTACAAAACCTAACCCGAGGTCCTTCTTCTACCTCAAACAGTAGCCGCGGCGAAGAAAAGGGCGGAGGGGCTTACCGGCGGCGAGACTGTTCCGGTGAAGTGGTCGAGGGTGAAGGGGAGGTCGCGGGGATCACAACGGTGTGCGGAACGTCGACGGAGATGGCCGGAGTCGGTCGGTCCACGCGCGCAGGCGGGGATGCTCGTCGGCGGCGAGGAGACCGGCCTGGTCACGGCGAGGTAGTTCAATCAAATAGGTCAGAGAGGTCCACGGGGTGCCAGAGAAGACATGAGCGAAAGGAATTGGGCGGAGACTCACTGGATAGCTCGGTCCACGCGCGGCGGCGGAAGACCGAAGTCCGGTGAGGTTGATCTCGGGCCTCCGGTGAAGTCCGGTCGGGTCCGAGGGCTTGGCGAGCTTCACGGGCTACTGGCGGAGCTAGCCGAAGCACAGGTTGGGCTGGAGGGCGGCTGGAGTGGGCTGGCCACGGCGGCCGTAGCTCTGGCGGCAATGGCGGGCGGAAATACGCTCGCCGGAGCTAAGGAACGGTGGCTGGCCGGTGAGGGTGAGTGCGGGGCGAAGAGAGGTGCGCTCGGGGAGGCTTTATAGGCGCGGGCGGGCACGGCCGAGGGCGTGGGCGCGCGGCGGACTTGACCGGACGCCGGGGCGAGCGCGCGCGCGGGTTGGGCGAGCTCTGGCGTGCCGACCAGGGTCGAACACGTGTGCCCGTGCGTTCTGCCCAAGCTCTGGCGCGTGTGGTCGCTCATCCGAGCCTGCTCTCGCCTTGGCCAGTGCACGAAACCTCTTCTCCTCCCTACAAGCTACCATTTTTGTGTGGAGGTCATAGGATTTTGCCTACTGGTTGCAGAGATATGGAGCCAGGAAATCTGGTCTGTCTCCCTGCCCAAACCCGAGGCAAATCCCAAGTTTTGTCGTGTCTAGGGCTCGCGTCCCAATGCCATCTTCTGGCACACGACAGAGGGGTTAGTTAGACACAATTTTGTCAATGGGGCCATTAGGATTCGAGTTAGGGATCAAGGTGAACATCCCTGATCTTTGGCTCAAGGTCTGAATTTCAGAATTCTGAAATTCAGAATTCCCAATGAGTCCCAACAAAAGGAGCTTGATTTGGGGGTTTTCTTGAATTATTTTGGCTAAGCTTTCTCAATCTATTTTGTTGCTTATCAAATATACTTTAACTTATATAATTGGCTCAACACAAAATTTTAAACTTTTCATTCCCTTTTGCTTATTTTCTTGAATTTTGCCCATGGGGTTCACTTAGAGTTCTTAATTAGGGTTGCACATTCTTATCTTTTCAAAGACTCAATTGTTTTGATCATGACACTTTTAACCATATACTTGGTGAATTCTTTATTACTTAAGTTATTTTGATGCTCATGCTTACTTGGTTCACATAAAATAATGGTTCTTGGTGTGGCTTTTTAAGAGAAACCCTAGGTGACACTGGGGTGTCACAGCCTTCCCCCCTTAAAGGAATCTCGTCCCGAGATTCAGGCCAGAGTCCTTCCGGGGTGAAGCGAAGGGTGAGACTGATAGGAAAAAGGGTGGGGATTGTTATTATTAGGGCAAAACTGCTCTTCGAATGTCATTCTCTTTGCAACTTCAGAAGGAAGTCCTTTTAAGTTTTACTTTATAGTTACTTCATTCTGAATTAAGATCATATTTTTGGAAATTAGATTCGAAAGGCAGGAGGAGGGGTTGGGGGTGATTACATACCAGCTTCCTTAGGTAGGCAATCGGGGAAGTTGGATCTTAAGAATTCCTCGGTTTCCCAAGTAGCTTCCTCCTCTGAGTGATTACTCCACTGGACCTTGAACATCTTGATCGATTTAGCCCGAGTTGATCTTTCCTTGCAATCCAGAATCTTGGAGGGGTACTCTTGGTACGAGAGATCTGGCTCTATCTCCAATTCTGGCTCTGCTAGAATCTCAGTCGGCAATCGAACACACTTCTTTAGCTGAGACACATGGAATACACTATGAATGGCAGACATCTTTGAAGGTAACTTCAGCTTGTATGCCACTGGTCCACATGCTTCAATGATCTCATAAGGTCCAATGTACCGAGGGGCTAGCTTGCCTTTGATTCCAAACCTCTGCACTCCCTTGGTGGGTGATACCTTGAGGTATACAAAACTTCCCACCTCGAACTGGAGAGGTTTCCTTCTTCTGTCATGATAGCTCTTCTGCCTGGCCTGAGCAGCTTCTAGATTCTTCCTGATTAGCTTGACCTTCCTTTCGGCTTCAGTCACCAAATCAGGTCCAAAAACTTCTCTTTCACCAGGCTGAGACCAATTGAGTGGTGTCCTGCACCTTCTCCCATAGAGAGCTTCAAAAGGTGCCATCTTTAGGCTGGATTGATAACTATTGTTATAAGCAAACTCTGCCAAGGAGAGGTGCTTATCCCAGTTCTTGCCACAATCGATCGCACAAGCTCTCAGCATATCTTCCAGAATCTGGTTTACCCTTTCCGTCTGACCATCAGTCTGTGGGTGGTAAGCTGAACTCCTGATTAGCTTGGTTCCCAAAGACTCTTGCAATTGTTCCCAAAATCTGGCAACAAATTGGGCTCCTCGGTCAGAAACAATGGTCCGAGGTAATCCATGCAAACACACGATCCGGTCGATATACAATTCTGCATACTTCTGAGCCTTATCAGTGGTGTGCACAGGAAGAAAATGTGCCACTTTCATCAATCGGTCCACAATAACCCAAATTGAATCATGATGACGGGAGGTGTTGGGTAGACCCACAATGAAATCCATGCTGATATCGTCCCACTTCCACGAAGGTACGGACAGTGGTCGCAAAGCTCCAGCGGACTTCAAGTGGCTTGCCTTAACCCTCTGACAGGTGTCACACTCTGATACATACTGGGCTATCTCCCTCTTCATTCTGGTCCACCAGTATAAAAGCTTCAGATCATGGTACATCTTGGTGCTTCCCGGATGCATAGAGAATTTGGAGAGATGAGCCTCATCCAAAATTTTCTTCTTGAGATCCCGGTCCTTAGGAATTACCAATCTGCTTTTGAACCATAACACACCCTTCTCATCCTGGCGGAAACAATTATACTTCTCAACCTTCTGATGGAGATTCTTCTTGATAATCTGCACTCCCTTGTCACTGAGCTGGGCCATGATAATCTGGTCTTGCAAAGCTGGCTCAACAGAAATGTGAGACAAAGAACCAGAAGGAATCACTTCAATTTGCATCTTGCTCAACTCATCACACAAGGTGTTAACATGAGAATCCATCAGAATACAGTTGCATTGCAACTTCCGACTCAAGGCATCAGCTACCACATTAGCTTTCCCTGGGTGATAATGTACCTCCAGGTCATAATCCTTGATCAGCTCTAGCCATCTTCTCTGCCTCATGTTGAGATCAGCCTGAGTAAAAATGTACTTAAGGCTCTTATGATCAGTGAAGATGTTGCAGTGGGTTCCCATTAGATAGTGCCTCCACATCTTCAATGCATGAACCACTGCTGCTAACTCAAGGTCATGAGTGGGATAATTTTGCTCATGAGGCCTGAGTGCTCTTGAGGCATAAGCAATGACTCGGTTGTCTTGCATCAAGACACAACCTAGCCCGGTGCCAGAGGCATCGCAATACACGTCAAAAGGCTTGCTGCTGTCGGGTTGCGCCAATACTGGTGCTGTGGTCAGATGCTGCCTCAACGCATGGAAGGCATCTTCGCACTTCTGACTCCACACAAACTTGACTTCTTTCTTCAGCAACTCAGTAATAGGCTTCGCAATTCGAGAGAAGTCCGGAATAAATCTTCGGTAATAACCGGCCAATCCCAGAAAACTCCGAATCTGGCGAACAGTCGTTGGTGGCCTCCAATTCATCACCTCTTGCACTTTATCAGGATCAACAGCTATTCCATCCTGAGAGATAGTGTGACCCAAGAATTTGATTTCCTTTAGCCAAAAATCACACTTGGATAGCTTGGCATAAAGGTGGTGCTCTCGCAGACGTTGAAGCACTACATGCAAATGCCCGGCATGTTCTTCTTCGTTCTTCGAGTACACCAGAATATCATCGATGAAAACCACTACGAACTTGTCCAATTCCGGCATGAAAACAGAATTCATCAGATACATGAAATATGCTGGCGCATTTGTCAGCCCGAATGACATCACCAAGAATTCATATGACCCATATCTGGTTGAGAATGCCGTCTTCGGAATATCACTTGCTCGTATTTTGATCTGATGGTAGCCAGAGCGAAGGTCTATTTTGGAAAACACCTTGGCCCCGACCAACTGGTCAAAGAGAACATCAATACGAGGCAAAGGATACTTGTTCTTGATAGTTACCGCATTAAGAGGGCGGTAATCTATACACAGCCTCAAGCTTTCATCCTTCTTCTTCACAAATAGCGCTGGACATCCCCAAGGCGAAGTGCTTGGGCGAATAAATCCCTTATCCAGCAACTCTTGCAACTGCTTCTTCAACTCTGCCAACTCAGCGGGTGGCATTCGGTAGGGCCTCTTGGAAATTGGGGCCGTTCCTGGTTGCAACTCGATGGCAAATTCAATATCCCGGTCCGGTGGCATTCCTGGCAATTCATCAGGAAAGACATCTGCATACTCATAGACCACTGGGATCTTCTTCAGGGGTAACTCCGTCATAGAGAAAGCACATGACTGAGAAGAACCCTGACTAGGCAGAATCAAAGTGAAATTCCCGCAGAAAGGAGAATTAACTTCCACGGTACGACTGGCTATATCAAGCACAACTTGGTGCAAGGTCATCCAATTTGCTCCTAGAATAATGTCCACATTTTCCAATCCCAATACAAGAAGAGTGGTTTTGATAATGTGGCTTCCCAGTTGAATAGGCACACTTTGGTTTAATTGATTAGTTGCAATTTTACCCCCAGGTGTGACTATCATGAATGACCCTTTTGAGTGAGAGAATGGCAGTTTGCAATTAGCACTGAACTTTTGGCTAATGAAACTATGAGATGCACCAGAATCAAACAGAATTAAAGCAGGTTGATTATAAACTGAAAAGGTACCGGTCATGATAGGAGCTCCTTCTGGCACTTCCTCTAGAGTAGTGAAGTTGAGCTTCCCTTGCCTGACTTGCACCTTCTGCTTTCTTCCCTTGTCTTGATTTGGTGCTGGCATCTGCCTCTGCTGGTTCCTGGGACAATTCTTGGCATAGTGGCCCACATTGCCACAAGTGAAACACTTGTTCCCATTGCCCTGGCGGAACTGCTGCTGCTGCGGAGGCTGATTGTTCCTTGGGGCGGGAGCTGGATAGCGGTTGGGTGCCGGCTGCTGCTGCTGCTGAGGTGGCCTGATCACCCATCTGCCTGCCTGCTGCTGAAAACCCCTGCTCTGATTGTGAGAAACAATCCGGAACCTCTGAGCCTGAGCGGATGGTGCTGCCATTGGTGCCTTCCTCTTCTTCTCTGCCCGGTGAGCAACAATGCAATCCTCCTGAGAGATGGCCATGTTGACCAACTCATTGAAGCTATTGGCCCGGACAGTGTTGAGTCGTTCCCGCAGCTTGGTATTGAGACCCCTGCGGAAGCGATCCCTCTTCTTTTCATCAGAATCAGCATGATACCCTGCATACTGGCATAAGTCGTTGAAGGCTTGCGCATACTGCAGTACCGTGCGGGTTCCTTGATTGAGGGCCAGGAATTCATTCAACTTCCTATCAAGAATGCCAGCTGGAATGTGGTGTCCTCTGAAGGCAGTCTTGAATTCCTCCCAAGATACTTCACGATCAGCGGGGAGCATAGCACGGAAGTGGTCCCACCAAGTCCGAGCTGGGCCGCGAAGCTGCTGTGCGGCGAAGCGAGCCTTGGCCTCATCAGGGCAGTCTCCCGTGAGGAGGGGAAACTTGGACTCGACGACGCGAAGCCACACGTCGGCGTCCAACGGATCCTCTGCCTTGGTGAACAAGGGCGGCTGCGTGCTCAGAAACTCCTGGTATGTTGCCATAGCCGGAGGTCGCTGATGCTGGCCTCCACCATGATGCTGTTGGTGGGGCTGGCGCTGCAAGAGCTGTCGCAGAATCTCATTCTGCTGGGCCATCAGCTCCTGCACTGTGGGAGCTGGAGGAGGTGGCGGGGGAGCTTGCTCATTCTGCCCGCGACGCTGCCTCGCTGCCATCTGAAAACAGAGATTGTCGCCAATGTTATCCCGACTCATATTTCTGAACGACAAGATATCATCTCATATGGAAGGAAAAGGCCATAATCATAATATTAGGTTCGAAAATGAAGATAACATGGTGACAAGGATCCCACAGATAACAAAAGTTTACAGGGTTACATCAATCAGGGGAAAGTACCCACAAGCCTAGTCCAAAATGTGATACTACTAAGCTCGCATAGGTTTCTATCCGCCTAAAGAAATGTCAAAGCGACTGCTCAACCCTGAGCGGTGGAAGCGACACTGGATACGGGTGAAGGAGGTATCGCGGAGGTAGTCCCATTGGCACCAGGGGCTGGTCCTAGCTCCTCGGGAGCCTCTTCTCCCTCGCTTCCTGCTTCATTGGCCTCCATCTCCAGGTGGTGCATGTCCAAGTGGTCATTGGCTTCCTCGAGTTCCCTCTGCACGTCGTGAAGCTGGTTCTCCAAGACATCAATAGTGTTATCTCGGATCTCCACTTGCTGCTCCAGGGTGGTAATACGCTGGCTCAGCCTTTCCACCTGCAGATCCTTCTCCACCAACTCTGTGGATAGGTCGACCACAAAATCTTCCCGACTGTCGAGAGTGAGCTTGGCAGCCTGAGCGGTGTTAGCAAGAAGTGTCATAGCATCGCTCTGAAGGGCCTGAAGGCGGTACAGCGCACTCATGCACTGAACAGTGACCCTCCCAACCAAGTCAGGATACATTGCCCACACATCCTTCACATGGCTCACGCGGTTACACCACATGGGATCATCCTTCTTCTCAGCAGGGAAGAGTCCCAAGGGGTGCATCACCATCTCCAGGGGATGGTAGCCACAGAAAGTCGTCAGAGTCTTCATGGCTGCTGCCTCAACGGTGTCGTCCGTCCTGAGTCCAATCGTCTCAGAGTCAAGAGAACGCCAACCCGGCTGAAGGGGATGAGCCTCCAAAGCTAGCCAGACCCGACAACGAGGTACCCGATGCTCCTCATACAACTGCACCGTGTACATAGGGGGCGTAGGGTAACCGGCGGAGTTAAGCACTTCCCACAAGATGGAAGGAAAGCCATCGCGAGAAAGGAAGTCAGAACTGAAACGAGAGTCTCCTCCACTGGCGGGGGTGGGTGAATTCATCTGCGGAAAGGAATCAAGATAAAGATTATGGTGGAAGGAAAAAGAAAAAGAGAGCCCGGATGATTTTGAAGAAAAGGGGTTAGCTCAAATTTTAATTCCTCTTTGTGTTTTATAATGCATGCATGCGGAAAGAAACGTTGCCTCTCAAAAGGGGAATAGGGTGCCTTTTTAGGGCATCCTAAAATATAAGTATTGGCCCACAGGGCCTAATTAATTAGCCACCTATTTCTCCCTCTATACCTAAGGCCTTTCGTCCTAGGTCTAGCGGTCTAGTCCTGACGATCCGTAGTAGTTTCTAGGCAGGTTTTAGGTTTTAAAAATTGGTATTCATGGTTTATTGTCCTTCTCTGTGGTGGAATTTGCTCCGATACCAGCTGTGGCAGAACCACCCGAATTATTCCAGCTTAAGTGCCTAAGTCACGCCTCAGGGGCCGTAACACACTTAAATCGGAATAACCCGTCAGTCCCTCAGATCTAGTCTGATAGAGCCACTTAACCAGGATCAAATTCCACAATCTCACTCGAAGGTGAGTCACAGAAGAAATACAATAAAACAGGAAACCTCAAATTAAGTACGGAGTTATTACATAAATCGGAGTTTTTGGAGTAGCAAATAAAGTTCACAAATTAAAGTGCAGCGGATAATCGATGTCGTCGGTAATGAGGAAATGGGCAAGGCCTAGCCCACTACTCCTCAGGCTCCTCTCCTGCCGGAGCAACATCCCACTCGACCGTCCAACCCGGTGGCAGGGTGGTAGGCCAAGTCACACCATCAACTACATCCTGCATGGTACCTGCAAAAATGGTGCCACAAGCAAGGCTGAGTATACTAATACTCAGCTAGACTTAACCGGTGTGAGGAGTCTACTCCTCTACCTCTAGACTATGCAGCTGTTTGGCTGAGGGGTTTGGTTTGCCAAAAGCACTAGCTGTTTCTAAAATCAACTTTTAGCTTTTCAATTTCTACCATCATTAACTTAGCTAGATTTGCTCCTTCTAAGCATACATGGTAACAATCAATTAGTTCAACCAACAAGTTATCTCATATAATCCACATTTCACTTCTTACTCGATGCAGTACAAGGAATCAAGCAGTCTCATTAGCTGCGAGAAGCAGACGATTCGAATCGAGTTTTAAACCTTGCAAGGTAAACCTAAACACACGGCATGTCAGGGTACTCTGACCCCACACATGACAACCGTCCCCATCGATTCCCCGTTCGCGTCCAGGCCTCACCGCCTTGGCATACAATGCTCCACTGACCCCGGCTGCCGCCGTGCAGTGACCGCACTTGTACCCACCATAGCTAGCATGGGAGACCCCGTCTCAGGTCGCATGAGGGATAAAGTCCGCACCCGGCTTCACTCAGGTACTAGGTTTACCGGTTACCATTTTTCCCGGCATGTGCTTAGTACGTTCAAAAGCTTGACTCAGGTATCCACACATTAATCCTTAATTCATTTTTCCCGTCTCATGGACAAGGCATCCTCCCTGGATCCAAGTCCATAGACCAACATATATCCCATTATCAAGATGAATACAATCAATTCCTGACCTCGCGCGAGTGCTAGAAAAATCACTCGACTTCTACCGAGATCCTGATTAGCAAGCAGCTACTCGACCTAGCATACTAGTATTCATCTCAAAAGGAGTCCTAAGTTCATGCAACTAGAGGTTTCAAGCAACTCCTACACTTAAGTGCACATTACAGTCCTACAAGCATTAAGTGTAGTAAAGTAGCATATAATAACATGGTTATGCATAAAACCGGGGCTTGCCTTCGACTGCTGGGGCTGCGGGGAGATCCTCAATAGCAGCCTCTGAAGCCTGCTCCTGGTCCTCCTCTTGGACAGGTCCTTGCTCGGGGATGAGCACGTACTCTCCGTCGGCAAGATTACAATCTAATGAATGCAATGCGTAAGATATATGCATGATACAATATGTGCTTTAGAATTTACAACTTTTAAGGATGTAGGGTCTTTCGAATTTAAACAAGTTAACCTTACTTATGTAAAACCCTTTTAGTGGTATACTTGGTAAATTGGGTTAGTTTTAATGGGATGAGGTTTATTCCTTCTTCTCTTTTCTTTTATTCTCTTAAATGTTTTGGAGTAGGTTTGAACTACAAGTTGCTTTTATAGAATTCCAAAAATTCTGAAAAAATTACAGTGGCTTGCTACTGGTGTATGATTCTCTGTCTCAAAATTTGGGGTTCAGAAAGTAAATGGTTTGCTTTGGACAAAATTACCAAATTTTAGGGCAGAAGGGGTACTTTGAACTACAACTATTATTTAACAGTGGGTAATTCTTTAAAACTTATTTTTGCTGGCTTTTAGGTGTCATAACATGACTTGATACAAATTTCTAGTCATTAATACCTTTTAATTCTTTTCCTATGGTTTTCTTAAGGTTTCTAGCCAAAGGGGTGCTTTCTACTACCACTATGTTTGAAAAACATCAAACAACAGAGTTCTTATTTTTCTTAGCTAGTATTTTGTGCAAGAGCAATCTTTCTGAAGTTTGGCTTATTTTTGCTTAAGGGAAGGGGTGGTTTGCATTATTTAAGTCAAATGGCCTTTCTCACAAATTACTAGCAAAAGGTATGGGTTCACTTCTTTTTCATGGGTTTGCATTTTTCTCTGGTGGTTTATCTCATCATGGACTTAGCTAATTTTTGGTTGCCCATTATCTCATTATTTGAGGTTGTTTATGATTTATTGGGAAAAAGCCTTATTACCACTTTGTATTTATTTTCCTTACTTAAAAAGTTAGGCTGGGGTGCTCTGTATTTTTGTAGTGGGGCTCTGGTGGTTATAAGTTCACTGGATTTTTGTTAACCACTTTGGTTATGGCTTTGCAATTTTAATAATTGATTTTCAGTCTACATAAGGCTAATTAAAGCATCTTAATTAGAAACTGGTCCTAATTAATGGTCTCTACATTTTTCCTAGGTTCTTGGTTGCATAAGTAAACTAGGAAAAATATTACTAATCACTGTTCAACATTTTCTAATGCTTTTCTGATTTTCTCTAAATTGTGGACAAAATGGCTTTAAATGAAAAACTACATCATAATCTCTAATGCTGGGGATCCTACTATTTTTAAATAGTGTCTAATTAGGGTATAAGCATCTACAAATTTTCTTAAGCTTAGTACAGAAGAAAAACTAATTTTTCTTAATTAAACAAGGTTTAGGGGGTTTCTGTTTTTAATTTTAAGCTCTAAAATTTAGAACAGAAGCATATGGTTTAATAATTTTAAATGATAGATCATAATATTCCAGAGCTAGCAAAATTGGTTTGACAGCTTTTCATTAAGGTTTCATCGAGTTATGAATTTTCTAAGTTCTCTGGTTATTTTAAAAGAATAATAGAATTGATTAAAGGGAAAACCACTTTGCACTGGGGTCCCTGGCGGTTTTTCTAGGTTTTCCTCGCGAATCAGTCCTTAGGTTACTATTCATATGGGTCGCTGACATTACAGAAAACCCCTCGGGTTCTACAAAACCTAACCCGAGGTCCTTCTTCTACCTCAAACAGTAGCCGCGGCGAAGAAAAGGGCGGAGGGGCTTACCGGCGGCGAGACTGTTCCGGTGAAGTGGTCGAGGGTGAAGGGGAGGTCGCGGGGATCACAACGGTGTGCGGAACGTCGACGGAGATGGCCGGAGTCGGTCGGTCCACGCGCGCAGGCGGGGATGCTCGTCGGCGGCGAGGAGACCGGCCTGGTCACGGCGAGGTAGTTCAATCAAATAGGTCAGAGAGGTCCACGGGGTGCCAGAGAAGACATGAGCGAAAGGAATTGGGCGGAGACTCACTGGATAGCTCGGTCCACGCGCGGCGGCGGAAGACCGAAGTCCGGTGAGGTTGATCTCGGGCCTCCGGTGAAGTCCGGTCGGGTCCGAGGGCTTGGCGAGCTTCACGGGCTACTGGCGGAGCTAGCCGAAGCACAGGTTGGGCTGGAGGGCGGCTGGAGTGGGCTGGCCACGGTGGCAGTAGCTCTGGCGGCAATGGCGGGCGGAAATACGCTCGCCGGAGCTAAGGAACGGTGGCTGGCCGGTGAGGGTGAGTGCGGGGCGAAGAGAGGTGCGCTCGGGGAGGCTTTATAGGCGCGGGCGGGCACGGCCGAGGGCGTGTGCGCGCGGCGGACTTGACCGGACGCCGGGGCGAGCGCGCGCGCGGGTTGGGCGAGCTCTGGCGTGCCGACCAGGGTCGAACACGTGTGCCCGTGCGTTCTGCCCAAGCTCTGGCGCGTGTGGTCGCTCATCCGAGCCTGCTCTCGCCTTGGCCAGTGCACGAAACCTCTTCTCCTCCCTACAAGCTACCATTTTTGTGTGGAGGTCATAGGATTTTGCCTACTGGTTGCAGAGATATGGAGCCAGGAAATCTGGTCTGTCTCCCTGCCTAAACCCGAGGCAAATCCCAAGTTTTGTCGTGTCTAGGGCTCGCGTCCCAATGCCATCTTCTGGCACACGACAGAGGGGTTAGTTAGACACAATTTTGTCAATGGGGCCATTAGGATTCGAGTTAGGGATCAAGGTGAACATCCCTGATCTTTGGCTCAAGGTCTGAATTTCAGAATTCTGAAATTCAGAATTCCCAATGAGTCCCAACAAAAGGAGCTTGATTTGGGGGTTTTCTTGAATTATTTTGGCTAAGCTTTCTCAATCTATTTTGTTGCTTATCAAATATACTTTAACTTATATAATTGGCTCAACACAAAATTTTAAACTTTTCATTCCCTTTTGCTTATTTTCTTGAATTTTGCCCATGGGGTTCACTTAGAGTTCTTAATTAGGGTTGCACATTCTTATCTTTTCAAAGACTCAATTGTTTTGATCATGACACTTTTAACCATATACTTGGTGAATTCTTTATTACTTAAGTTATTTTGATGCTCATGCTTACTTGGTTCACATAAAATAATGGTTCTTGGTGTGGCTTTTTAAGAGAAACCCTAGGTGACACTGGGGTGTCACAGCTTGCTCTGCCGAGGCGGGGTGCCGAGGTCCTTTCGTTTTGCTTTTGTTAGTCACCCTCCTGCGGGGAGGAGTACTGTGTTTATCAAACTGGAGAAACCTAACGGGCGGCTATGACCTCTAGGGAATCTTTGTAAAGGCTACGTAGTGATACCCTGCTGGACCACCTAGGAAGTGATCAATGGGGAGTCATGATCCCCGGGCAAAATGGAAATCACGGCTCATGGGTAAAGTGTGCGACCTCTGCAGAGGGTTAGAAACTGATATATCAGCCGTGCTCACGGTTAAGAGCAGCCTTGGGATCCTCTTTGATTAGAGATACAGATGATCTGAGACACAATGGTTTGATTTATGGTTTTGGTTCGATGATGACATTGATGTTTCCCCGAGGAGGAAATGGTTCATGGGTTGGTTATATGATAAAACTTGGCTTACACTAATAATAAATACTTGACCAACTAAAAGCAACTGCTTGAGCTTAACTTCACATAAAGCTAGTCCACCTCAGCCAAACGGGACATTTGATGAGTACGTTGATGTGTACTCACCCTTGCTTTCACAAAACACCAGGTTGCCTTTGGTGCAATCTATGCTCAGGTAAAGAAGAAGGCGTCGAGGCGGATCTCCAGGAGTTCCGGGACTTCGACGAGTTCGAGGATTAGGCTAGCGACCACCCCCAGTCAGCTGCCTGTGGTGGGTTTATTTACGTTGTCTACGTTTCTAATTCTGTGTACTTTGATTATATTATGTAAATGACTCTAGTCTTTATATTATTACTTACTCTTTATTGTTATTCGAAGCATTGTGCTATGATGAGTCATTTGTGTAATCGCTGTGTACGTGAATTTCTGATCCTGGCACGTACATGGTTCGCATTCGGTTTACCTTCCAAAACCGGGTGTGACATAAGTGGTATCAAAGCCGTGCTGAATGTAGGACCGCTGACCTAGGGTAGCATTGGCCGTTTTAAGGACTTATTGATTATTACTTCACCTCATCCTTGATTCTGCTTCAAAATATTAGTCACCTTGTCTAATTCTATGTTGTGCTCCTATATGCCCCCTTGCCAAAAGTATTTTATTTTATTATGGTCTATACTTCTCTCAATCTATTAGATCTGATCTCACTCTTGTGCTTGCGACATCTTTGAAGATGCCCCTGACCATAATTTTTTTTGTCTATTGGGATTCTTCCCTCTTCCATCATTAAATTGCTACCCTTTGACTATCTTTATTCCCTTAGTATTGACATGCTCGTACTCCTAGATTCTTCAATACTCTTGTTTCAAATACTTACATCTGAATCTATCCTGCCTACTTAAACACTCCAGTTTATATATCCATGAACTTCTGGTCTTCCGAGATCCCTTCCTATTCCGCTGTTAAGTCGTTATCCTTTGCCCTTTTTTTTCTATTTCCTTGTCTTGGTACGCCCATATCCTTGGAATCTTGCATACCCCAATGACTGTTCAAGACATTTCAGTTAACATGTCCTTGACCACCCCTGTTTCTTAACAGTCCATGAGCGATCATTTTATGTTGCCCATCCTTGGTGATCTCGTTGTTCCTCTATAACTTCTCTCGATAATGAATTCTTACTTCAACCATTCTATTGAAACATCACCTATCTTACCTTGATTGTCTTCTCCACTTCGCCATTTCGCGAGTCTTGCCTTAACTCTATACTTTGTTATGCCTTTCATTATTATCACCTTTGTCTTTGACACCTCTATATCTTACCTTGATGCCTATCTTATACCTATGCTCCAAAACCTTCTCTCTTTCGTCTCAATTTTAAACATTGAAGGTTACCTATTTTCCCTCAGTTGCATCCTATTTCGTGTCGCTTGCGAGTTTTTAACTCCACCCTTTGTTATCTGTTACTACCTTTACCTTCGCCGTCTCTCCATCTTACCTTGATGACTATCAAATGTCTGTTATTTAAAGTTCCCTCTCACATCTCAATTCGAGGGGAGTGTTTTACTTATCCTGCCCTTGGTCAGAACCTCGTCTTCGCTAGGTGTGAGTCTTATCTTAACTCCATTCTTTGTTGTACTCATACCATTGGCTCTTCTATGCCTTCATCTTTTCTCTTATACCCTTGTCCGTTATCACCTTTGTCCCTTGCGATATTAATGTCCTCTACCTAAATGCTCACCTGGAACTTATCCTTTAAAAACCTCCACTTTCTTTCAACCCAGTTTGAGAGTGCGAGTTACCCATCTCTACCTTGATTTCTTTTCACTTCTTGTTGCCTTAAAAGATTTGTGTTAATTCCATCCCTTGCTGTGTTTTAATTTGCTATCATCTTCACCTTATCGTCCCTCGATCTCATATCCTTTGTTCTTATGCCCATTTACCTCTTCTCCTACATCCTTGTCCGTTATCACCTTCAGACCCTCATGATACATATTCCCTTGCCTTCCTGCTTACATTGAACGTACCCTTCAAAGCCTCCTATTTTTCATCCCTGTTCGAGAATAATGCCTCACCTACTTCATCATTGACTGCTCTTCCTTCTTTGACACCTTGTAAGTTTTGTTAAATACATCCTTAGTTGTGTGTTTGATTATTATCACCTTAACCCTTGTCATCCCTTGATCTTTACCTTGATGCTTATCATGTACCCATATTTTAAAAACTTCCTCTCCAATTTCAGTTCAAGGGTGTTGTCTTACCCATCCCGCCCTTGGTCGTTTCCTTTTTCTCTATCGCATTGCAAGTCTTAGCTTTTGCTCGGTATCACCCTTACCGTACTAATATCTAGATCTTTCCATGACGCTTATCTTTTGTCTACCTTTTGAATCATCATCTTTCCCGTCTCGATTTGAGAATGGTGTTTTACCTATCCTGACCTTGGTTGCATTTTTCTCCCTATCGGTTACAATCCTTGCCTTAACTCCTTTCTTTATGGTGCTCGTGCCCCTATCCTGCACGTATGGTTCTTCTTCTCCTCTTCCCACAACCTTAGAGATTAGTTATTCCCTTTTTAGGAAAGACCACCATTGAGCTAACATTAACGTATAGCAACGAGATGTTTGTTGTTGTATGCTTGTGTTGTTTGTCTTTGTGTTATGACTGATTTGCTTCTTTGTGATGAGTGTTGATGCGTTGTGGCCATTGGTCCGCAATGGCATCAGTTTACTAGGTAAGTGCCATATAGTTAGGTAGTTGGGTTCTCCCCCTGCTCTCTCTAATTCGTCTATACTTACCTGTTCTCGCTATTCTTTCCTCTTGCACCTGTCCATTTGGCAACCTACAACTCCTTCAAATCAGTCAAGATCAGAGTCGGTAGCATCTTCATCAAGTGTGTATCAACGCTCCTGTTAAGGGGGGGGGGGTTAGTCGCTAGCCCCAATGAAGACAATGCGATCAACGTCAACCGACAAGATCAAAGTGGCGCAGCGAAAGCGTGTGTGGGTCCTAACCCACAGGTCCAAGAGATCCTCAAGAAGTGTATCAATTGGTCGTGATCATCTGAAGGTCAAAGCAACCAGTCTGCAAGTTAAGCTTGCAAAGACAAAGTCAACTCAAGAAACTTCGAACAACCTATGAACCAACCTTGTCGTTCTTGCTAGCCTCTTCTTGAATCTCGAGGGCGAGATTCCTGTTAAGGGGGTTAGATTTGTAACACCCTGAATTTGGAAGTATAAAATTTCTTTTCTAATATCCACCAAATTCAGGTGTTACTCTCTTATTGCTTTGTTTTTTTTCTTTCTAAAAAAGTGGAGAATTATTTTGTTTTATATCTAGGTGTAAGCCTAGTAAAATAAAATCTTAGAGGAGCTTGAGTATTGCATTCATGCTGATGCATAGTGTTTATGAGTGCAAAATGTTATCGAAAACATGTTAAAAGAATATCTCGAGGACGTTTCCAAGAGTGGTTGGAATCTTTGGAACGTTTCTTTGGATATTAAATATGAATTTCAGTTTTTTTTCTAATATTATTTAAATACCTAAAAATTTAGCATTTGCGAAAAACTATAAAACTCTGGAATTTCGATAATACATATATATTTCTTCTACCTCTCGTCGAGCCTGTTCCAGATCTCGTGCTTTTTTCGCAAAATCACCGAACTGCTTCTTCTCGCGAACGACATGCTGCTCGCGACGGCTATCCTCGTCTATCCCTGTCTACCCCTCCGACGTCTATCTCATCGTCTTGGACCCGCGGGCCAGCTCTGACCGTCTTCCTCTAATTTTATCTAACTCTGTCTACCACTCGTCCGACTCAGTCTCCGTCTTACCCTGTCTCGCGTAATTTGTCGCGCTCGCAACCGCCTCTCTCACTCGATCGCGACACAATTAATTAATGATGAGTTCTTTTCTATATACTCACCCCACCGTCGCATAACTCCTCGTATCCCTCCCCAGATTCAAATCGCGCATCTGCAAATGGCGGTTCCAGGTGAGTCCTCTCCTCTCTCCCGTCTCGTGCGTCCTCCCTCTGTTCCCCCGGCCGAGCGGCCTCCGGGCGTGTGCGCTCTGTGTGGTCGTTCGAAGCCCCTGCACGCAGCCCCACTGAGGTGCCCCGACCAGCCACTACTCCGACGAGTCGCCGATGATCCATGGCGAGTTGAAGGTTCATCCATGGGTTGTAGCTGCTATTCCCCGTCGAGGTGAGGAGCCCCTCCCCCCTCGTCTTCTCTGCACGGCGCGGTCGACAGGTCCTGCGCGCGTGGCTCCCAGCCTGCCCAGCCTCGGCGCCCCCTGCCCAGCCCTCGGCTTAGAGCACCGGTGTCTCTCCCCGCACGACACGCTCCCCTCCCCCGCTGTTCTCTCCCTCGCGCCCTGTGCTCCTGCGGATCGGCCGGCGACCAGCGCCCGCGCAGGCAGGTCCGCGACCGAGCCCCTGGGGCTTGGCAGCCCCGCACCCTGGCCAGTGTGGCGCGCGCTCGCCCCTGCTGGGCGTGTCCTGGCGCAGCTCGCGGCGCGCGGCCGGCGACCAGCGGCTTGCGGCCAGCGGCTCGCGGCCAGCGGCGCGCGGCCGACCGAGCTCACCCATGCAGCCAGCGCGGGCCATGGCCCATGGCCCCGGCGAGATCCCTGCTAGCCGGTCTCCTCTCCCTCTGTTCTCTGCTCCGCCCGTGGAAGAAGAAGCTCTGCGGTGTTTGTGCGATTGGGAAGAAGGAGATGAGAAGCCAACCATGCAGTTGGGATTTGGGGAGATGCTAGCCACATTTGATCCCACTCATTTTGACTAGTTGTGGCTGAGATCCATGTGACCCTTTGTGTGGCACTGTTCCGACCGATAGGATCACGCCACATCGTCGTTATTACGCTATTTATTAAAATATATATTAATTTTGCGTTAGATATTCGATTCCTTCCGTTCCAGTTACATCAACCGTATAATGATCTTGTACACACGTTAAAATTATTACGTTGTCACCACACATGTTTTAGTTGAACAATTAGTTGTTGGTTTGTTCGAGAGTTATTAAAATAACAATTTAATTAGAATGAGTCTATAGTTTTAATTCGTGCTTTTATAAATATAAATGTTAACTAACTTGATTAGTACCAGCTTAAATACTTTCAACTACTTATTTGTTTGTTGTTGATTCGCGCGCGGCATCGTTTGCACGTCATTGTGCTGTTCGCGCGCGTAGTCGCATTGATTCGTGCGTGTCGTGCACTATCGTGCGCGTTGTTTTGCATGCTGTCCGCGTGCTGTTTCGCACAGTGTCGCGTGTCGTCAAGCGTCATTCGCATGGGTCGCGCGTTGTTCGCACGCGCCGTTCGCGTGAGTGGCCCTCATCGTCGTCGAGCTGTTCGTGTCGTCACGTGTCATTCGCATTTGTCGTGCATGATGTTTTCGCGTGCCATACGCCTTGCCGCACGTCGTTCGCACGCTGCCAGCATGCTGATTCACGTGTCGTTCGCGTGTGTTGCACGTGTTATTCGCGCGTCTTTCGCGTGTGTTTGTCGAGCACACCATTTTCGTGTATCGCACGTCGTTCGTGCGCGATATTAAACCGTTCGTTTATAATCACTCGCGTCGGTTAATTAATTATTTGTTTAATCGTCTGCTACTATATAAGTAAGTTGGTCAAAACTAAATAATAGTTATAATTTGTATTTGAAAAATGTCGAATTAAATGTTGTAATTAATACATGTTCAGTGTAAACGTGATAACTTCTCGACCGTAGCTTCGACCGTCGCGTTTCTTATGCTCGCGTAACCGTAGAAGCGCTCTCTATTTTATATTGCACGTTTTTATTATGTTTTATCTTGTATGGTGTAATGTTCTTATGCATATATGTGGTTGTTTGCTTGTACATGTTTGTCTTCGCTTTGCGTTACGATTATAGCGTCGTTCCCGAGCTTCGAGGAATCGAAGACCAAGCGTTGGCGACCAAGTGATTAGGCTCTTCGAGTTCTACAAGTTTGAAGACCCTGAGCATCTGTTTAGTGAAGGCAAGTGTCCTCTGACCCATTATGTCCCATTTACTTTATAATACACTGTCCCGCATACTATGAACAACATAAGGATTTACTAGCTTTCTATTTACCTTGTCTTTGATTTACCTTTTGGGTTACTATGGTTAGCTACATGCTAGCGCTTTACTTTAATCAATGAACATGATGAGATACAATGATGATACTGTGATTTTATTCTGGATATGATGATATACTTGTGGCATTTAAGGGGACTCGAGCTGTTTCCCGAGTACCTCTCCGTAAGGACCTGTTCGTTGAGAGACCACCCGGGATAACAGTGCAACCATGAGGGTGAAATGGGATGCCCTTAGCTAATTAATTAGAGGAACTAGAGGTGTAGTCGCTTCGCCGTCGTGCCGTTAATGGGGTCCAGGCACAGTGCTTGCTCTGCCGAGGCGGGGTGCCGAGGTCCTTTCGTTTTGCTTTTGTTAGTCACCCTCCTGCGGGGAGGAGTACTGTGTTTATCAAACTGGAGAAACCTAACGGGCGGCTATGACCTCTAGGGAATCTTTGTAAAGGCTACGCAGTGATACCCTGCCGGACCACCTAGGAAGTGATCAATGGGGAGTCATGATCCCCGGGCAAAATGGAAATCACGGCTCATGGGTAAAGTGTGCGACCTCTGCAGAGGGTTAGAAACTGATATATCAGCCGTGCTCACGGTTAAGAGCAGCCTTGGGATCCTCTTTGATTAGAGATACAGATGATCTGAGACACAATGGTTTGATTTATGGTTTTGGTTCGATGATGACATTGATGTTTCCTCGAGGAGGAAATGGTTCATGGGTTGGTTATATGATAAAACTTGGCTTACACTAATAATAAATACTTGACCAACTAAAAGCAACTGCTTGAGCTTAACTCCACATAAAGCTAGTCCACCTCAGCCAAACGGGACATTTGCTGAGTACGTTGATGTGTACTCACCCTTGCTTTCACAAAACACCAGGTTGCCTTTGGTGCAATCTATGCTCAGGTAAAGAAGAAGGCGTCGAGGCGGATCTCCAGGAGTTCCGGGACTTCGACGAGTTCGAGGATTAGGCTAGCGACCACCCCCAGTCAGCTGCCTGTGGTGGGTTTATTTACGTTGGCTACGTTTCTAATTCTGTGTACTTTGATTATATTATGTAAATGACTCT
Source organism: Zea mays (assembly GCF_902167145.1). Lineage (NCBI taxonomy): Eukaryota > Viridiplantae > Streptophyta > Magnoliopsida > Poales > Poaceae > Zea > Zea mays. Next base: position 60,529,790 of record NC_050104.1, read on the forward strand.
AGTCTTTATATTATTACTTACTCTTTATTGTTATTCGAAGCATTGTGCTATGATGAGTCATTTGTGTAATCGCCGTGTACGTGAATTTCTGATCCTGGCACGCACATGGTTCGCATTCGGTTTACCTTCCAAAACCGGGTGTGACACTAGCCCCTGTGCTCTTTAGAATTTGTAACAGCAGTCCGTAGCACTTGTCTTTAGTAAATATAATTTTGGAGAATGATTTATAATATAAAAATAAATCAAATAATCTTAGAAAATTTATAACTTGCACGTTTTAACTCCGAATTGATCCATTCCAGTTGCATTAGTTTCATAATAATATTGTTTATCTCTGGTAGTTTTATTTTGTTATGAAACACAGGAAGAAATTATACACTTAATTTCTTTTGTATCCAACACTTAAATCTTCGATAAATCATAACTCCATAAATGTAGCTCCGAATTTAGCGGTTCTCGAACCCACGATCTCGTAGCGACACGTAGATTATTATTATACAGTTTGTTCTTATGTTTGGTGTGATGTTAATTTTGCCTATACACTATTTGTTTGTATTGCTACGACTAGCGCGAGATTACGAGTCATCTGAAGAGCAACTTGGTACCTAGAATCTCGAGTCCCATGCAAGTTGTGCCATTGATCACTTCTTTTACCGAGTCATGTTCTTATTAATCATTATGATCTGCATAGGTTAATTTTTATGGGACCCAATAGGTCACCCTAGTTTGGCTATCTTTATACATTGTTTACCACTGAATTCTTGGGTAGTACCTGCTATTGCTTTATGTGGTTTTGGGTATGGAGATACACATTATTTATGATCATACTATTATTATCAGTTTGTTATTTACTGTTCATGATAAGATCATTATGTTAATTGGAACATGGAGCAAACACCTAGGAAAACAGTGGTACCATAAGGGTGGTCTGGGACGCCCTTAGCTGACTAATTAGGAAAGCTAGTGGAGGACTACCTTACTCGAAAGGGTCAAGGGCAGTAGGGGAGTGGTCAGTGTAGGGAGGCCCTTGGGTTGATTTTGCTGCGATGGCGATCACGCAAGGGGTCCCTGCATTGGAGCTTCCTAGAAACTGTAGCGGGTTTTCTAAAGCTAGTGGAACTTTGTAAAGGCCTCATAGTGGTACCCTACCTCACTTCCTTGGTAGAGGTGTATGGGGTCCGATCAACCCCGTGGCAAATGGGCAACACAACTTCTGGGTAAAGATACACAACCTCTATAGAGTGTAAAACTGGTATATCAGCCGTGCTCACGGTCATGAGCAGCCTGGACCCTCACATGATTAATTTATGGAACTAAATTCAATTTGTCATATGCATTGCATCGCATGTGTTGTTATCACTTTTGTTCTACTACCTAATTGGGTTGATATTTACTTATACTTGGTAACTGCTAATAATATTTTGACCAACTGTAAAAGCAATGCTCAGCTCTACCCATCCTCTTTGGTAAGCCTTACACTTCACATGAGATCCCACCTTTGGCGAGTTCATGCACATTATTCCCCACAACTTGTTGAGCGATGAACGTATGTGAGCTCACTCTTGCTGTCTCACACCCCCACAGGTCCAGAACATGTATCGCAGGATGAGGCACATGGAGGATGCTGTGATGAGTTCGTGAGAGGTCTAGGCTGTCGTCTCCCAATCAACTTTGGGTTACTGGATCGTTGTATCCTTATGATGTAATTATTTATTTATTTTGTGCAGAACTCCTGTTATATAGTAAAGATGTGACATTCGTTTCTGTACCACTATTCATCATATGTGTGAGACTTGGTCCCAGCACACCTGGTGATTATTTCGCGCCCGGGTCTTGGTGCCCTGAAACTCGAGTGTGACAGAAGTGGTATCAGAGGAATGTTGACTATAGAACGAAACCTAGATAGAAATGGACACCCCTTACTTACTTACCTCTGCTACTCTGATTCTTTTCTAAACTTTTCTTAATCTTTTCTCATCTATTTCCGCTTTACTCTGATTATTCTTACCTTTTCACTTCTAAGACAAAAGTGGATTTCACACTTTGAAATCCTGTAGTGACCTTTAGGAATAGGAGACCTACTCTTAGGAACAAAATCAAAACTATTTTTGTAAATATTTGTATGCTTGAATGTATGTTCTTGTGATACATGTCTGATTTAGATCTTTGATTGAGTGTGATGGGTTGTGGAGTAATGTCCACAATTACATCTGCATATACATATAGGCATAAATAAAATTAATAAGATAACTAAACAACCTAGATTATCCTCCATTAAAGTGTATCTATTTTACATAGATCCCTCTTAACTTAAAGGATTATATCTTATCCTAATAGGTTCATGTTATGTTAAAAAGAAAAAAATTATCTTATCCTCATAAATTGTTTATAAGATAAACTAGGCCAACTAAGAATACCCCAGTAGAATATATCAAGCCTATAGATCCATCTTATCTTAAAAGATACTCTCTTACCATAATAGATTCATCTTATCTTGAAACTATTTTATCTTATCCTAATAGATCTAACTAATCTCAAAAGATTCTATTTTATTCTTAGAGATTCATCTCATCCTAATAAGCATATCTGTCCCAACCACTTTACTTATCTCATCCTAAAAGTAACAACCAAGATCTAATCCAAAATAATGAGATCTTATCTAGTCTAATCCAGTCACACAAATATAACTTAAATCTGATCTAATGTGATAGATTAATCTAACCTAACGAAGGCTAAAGTGGAGCTAATCTAATGTTAGTTGCTTAACAAGAAGGACAATACCGATGAAAAAATGACTCTACTCCTATAAAATATGTTTTAACTTAATTCACTCTCCACTAAGTTAAGAATGACCGACCAACTCGGCCTTATACAACTACCTTAACCATCCGATGGTTGCATAACCCCTCTGTTTTAACCTGACAGAGATTCTGACCTACCTAACCATATAATCCATCCTATCTCAAAAGATTCTAACATATCCTAATAATATATATCCTACCCTGGTAGGTCTATCTAACTTAAACTAGTCTAATCTAGATATATCCAATCTAATCTAGACCCTACCCAATCTAATGTGATCCAATCTATTATGATCTAATCTAGTGTGAGTTACTTGGTGCTGGTACAAAAGATAAGGCCATACTCCTAGTTCACTTAAGCCTAAATTAGTGACTTAGATCAACTCAACCAAACTCGGCCATATACTGTCGACCTACACATTCTTGATATTGCCCAATCTATCTATAAAAAGAGATTCTAATCTACCAGCTTGATCTACATATTTCCAATGATATATATCATTATTTTTTCCATGTCCGACCTAAAACAAAGCCACCCAACTAGAATTTGACATAACACACTCAACTTATACTAATTTAGATCTTATTCAACCTAATGTGAGTCACTTAACAAGTTAACACCAGTAAAATAAACTGGATCATACTCCTATAAACCTTGTTCTCCCCTCATGCACTTAAACCTAAATTAGTACATCAAACCAACTCAACCGTGAGCAAAAGAGCTGACCCAACCAATAGAATTATGATGAACTGCATAATCTGTCTATCCCCACCTACCATCAAACAAGATTTTGATCTACATCATGTAGTCTATCTCACCCATATCTATCTTAACCATATTCCCCCAACTCTGATGATATACACTAACCCCGAAGCAATGAAACCAAGACCAAAAAAGGAAAAGATCAACCTCGTCAAGGAAGATGAGGAAGTTGGTGAAGAAATCAACAAGCCACAAGAATAGATCATATAAACTTATAAACATAAGTAAAGATATATATATATAAGTACTATTTGTAAGACCTAAATATTACTTTAGTAATAGCTAGTATTTACTATTCTAGGAATAAAAATAAGGTCTATTTGACCATATGTTTTTCTAATAAATTATGCATCATACCGAGATTTTTGCTTGTGCATATGTTTTGAGACAAAAAATAGATACATCATTTTCCTTACAAATCTCGAGGACAAGATTTCTGTTAAGGGGGTAGGATTGTAAAGCCCAATAATAGGTAGAAAAAAATATATATCATAAATTAATAAAATAAAGAAATAAGAATATCTAGGATAGTATTTCCAGAATTCTTAAAACCTTTGGAATTTAGTAGGAAAATTCATGTTCATAGTCAATTAAAGATATTAAAAAAAATAGTCGTATTCGAAAGTGGGAATCTCATACTTATGAAATTGGTGGTGATACATCTTATTAAAATGAGGTATCATAATTTAAATTTGACTTAAAGAAAAAGATTTTTAAGTGAAAACATAAAAGAGAAAATGAGGAAAGAAATTGTAAGTAAATCACTTATTACTAGAATTAAACAAGGGGAAGGAGAATAAATAATAATATGAGAATAGTAGTGTTTGTATTCATGATTGGATCATATTTGATATGGGGAAATCTGAATTTAAAATAGGAATTTGAATTTGAGTTGAATGGTAGAATTTTGAAATAGAAATTGAAAATATGAAAGAAATTAAAATAGAAAAGTAAAGGAAATGAATAAACTGGTGCCTGGGCCGATTTACTTTCCACGGCCACCTAACTAAGCCGCGCGACCCAACTTCGTGCAGGGCGTGCTGCTGCTGCTCGCCCGGTATCGCTGACCGACCAGCCCCACTCCGCAGTCACACACCCCGCGCCGATTGTCTGGTCCCGCAGGTCATTCCCTATAGCCACCGTGCTCACTGCCGTGTGGGGCCGCGTCGTCAGGTCTACCCCCCTTCCCGCACATCAGGCTGGAACATGATCGTGCACTCATTGTGTTTGCGGAAATGCTGCAACAGATGACCATTGAGGGAATCACGCCGAATCCACTGAAATCTTACCGGCCGGGCACCACCGATTGGACTCCGGCCATAGCACTATAAAACCAAACCCATTACCCCGGATCCACATCATCGACGCCTCGTTCGTGACCTCGTCGATGACTGGTAAACAAGGAGGAACCCACAACCGGGGGAATTGGGCCACCGGTGTCGACGGGTCCTCGGGGACCATTCTGGGCACTTCTCCGAGTTTCCAGGAAGTCGCTCGTGACGCCGACTAGGTGGAATCAGGGCCAAGGTGACCGGAACGGCTCGACAAGGCGTGGCTACCGCCGTGGTGGTGCGTGGTCAGGCCACTTCACAGCTCCAACAATCGGTGGCAACCGCTCCGTGAGATTCGCCCTCATCTTAGCCTCGTCTTGCACCACCCGCAGTAGGTATCAACGCATCTACTGGCCGGGAATTATTCACCGTTGCCTTCGCACCGCTGTCGAGCCGCTGCTCTACATGGGTAGGGCTCTTGACGTCGTAATCCGTCGTAATTGTGTGCCTCTCGGTTTGCCCATGGTACCTACCTTGTATATTTCCTAGCGAATGTGGGATTCGAGCTTCAGGGCTGGGGATTCGGGCAAGCCGTCGTACTTCCGCCGCGTTTGCTCGGGCGCCATTGCTCTGGGCAACGGGAGGATGGCGGGCCATCCTGGCCATTGGATGGCCAGTAGTCGCATTGGATTAAAAACAAAAACCCATTCTTCTTGAACTAATCTGAACCCTCGGATGTAGATCAGGTGGCTCAGAATCCATCTTACCCCTTCAGCCATGGCAACCTTTCACAAGAGACCCTCCACTCTTATAAACCAAACCGCCGTCCTCGGCCTATGTAAAGTAATTGCGATTGAGCCCTGGATATTTATAAACCAGCCCCTGTGCTCTTTAGAATTTGTAATAGCAGTCCGTAGCACTTGTCTTTAGTAAATATAATTTTGGAGAATGATTTATAATATAAAAATAAATCAAATAATCTTAGAAAATTTATAACTTGCACGTTTTAACTCCGAATTGATCCGTCCAGTTGCATTAGTTTCATAATAATATTGTTTTTCCCCTGGTAGTTTTATTTTGTTATGAAACACAGGTAGAAGAAATTATACACTTAATTTCTTTTGTATCCAACACTTAAATCTTCGGTAAATCATAACTCCATAACTATAGCTCTGAATTTAGCGGTTCTCGAACCCACGATCTCGTAGCGACGCGTAGATTATTATTATCAGTTTTGTTCTTATGTTTGGTGTGATGTTAATTTTGCCTATACACTATTTGTTTGTATTGCTACGACTAGCACGAGATTACGAGTCATCTGAAGAGCAAGTTGGTACATGGAATCTCGACTCCCAGGCAAGTTTATGCCATTGATCACTTCTTTTACCCAGTCATGTTCTTATTAATCATAATGATCTGCATAGATTAATTTTGATGGGACCCAATAGGTCACCCTAGTTTGGCTATCTTTATACCTTGTTTACCACTGAATTCTGGGGTAGTACCTGCTATTGCTTTATGTGGTTTTGGGTATGGAGATACACATTATTCATGATCATACTATTATTATCAGTTTATTTTTTACTATTCATGATAAGATCATTATGTTCATTGGAACATTGAGCGAACACCTGGGAAAACAGTGCTACCACAAGGGTGGTATGGGACGCCCTTGGCTGACTAATTAGGAAAGCTAGTGGAGGACTACCTTACCCGAAAGGGGCAAGGGCAGTAGGGGAGTGGTCAGTGTAGGGAGGCCCTTGGGTTGATTTTGCTGCGATGGCGGTCAGGCAAGGGGTCCCTGCATTGGAGCTTCCTAGAAACTGTAGCGGGTTTTCTGAAGCTAGTGGAACTTTGTAAAGGCCTCGTAGGGGTACCCTACCGTCGCTTCCTTGGTAGAGGTATGGGGTCCGATCAACCCCGTGGCAAATGGGCAACATGACCTGTGGGTAAAGATGCACAACCTCTGCAGAGTGTAAAACTGGTATATCAGCCGTGCTCACGGTCATGAGCAGCTCGGACCCTCACATGATTAATTTATGGAACTAAATTCAATTTGTCATATGCATTGCATCGTAGGTGTTGTTATCACTTTTGTTCTACTACCTAATTGGGTTGGTATTTACTTATACTTAGTAACTGTGTCGGGGACCATAATTAGGGGTACCCTCAAGGCTCCTAATTCTCAGCTGGTAACCCCCATCAGCACAAAGCTGCAAATGCCTGATGGGTGCGGTCAAGTCAGGGATCGGTCCATTCGAGGGACTCGATCACGCCTCGCCCGAGCCTAGCCTCGGACAAGGGCAGCCGACCCCGGAGGATCTCCGTCTCGCCCGAGGCCCCCCTCCAGCAACGAACACATTTCCGGCTCGCCCGAGGCCCTGTCTTCGCCAAGAAGCAACCCTGACCAAATCGCTGCGCCAACCGACCAGATCGCAGGAGCATTTAATGCAAAGGTGGCCTGACACCTTTATCCTGACGCGCGCCCTTCAGTCGACAGAGCCGAAGTGACCGCAGTCACTTCGCCGCTCCACTGACCACCTGACAGAGGGACAGCGCCGCCTGCGCCGCACCAGCTGCAGTGCCACTAGACAGAGTGAGGCTGACAGGTAGTCAGGCCCGGCCTCAGGCACCATTGGAAACTCCGCTCCGCCCGACCCAGGGCTCGGACTTGGGCTAAGCCCCGAAAGACGGCAAACTCCGCTCCGCCCGACCCAGGACTCGGACTCGGGCTAAGCCCCGGAAGACGGCGAACTCCGCTCCGCCCGACCCAGGGCTCGGACTTGGGCTAAGCCCCGGAAGACGGCGAACTCCGCACCGCCCGACCCAGGGCTCGGACTTGGGCCTCAACCCCGGAAGACGACGAACACCGCTTCGCCCGACCCCAGGGCTCGGACTCAGCCCTGGCCTCAACCGACGGTCTCCGCCTCGCCCGACCCAAGGGCTCGGACTCGACCACGGCCACGGAAGACAGACTCGACCTCGACCTCGGAGGAGCCTCCACATCGCCCAACTTAGGGCGTGGACCGACCACGTCGACAGGAAGCGCCATCATTACCCTACCCCAAGCTGACTCAGGCTACGGGGAACAAGACCGGCGTCCCATCTGGCTCGCTCCGCCAGATAGGCAATGATGGCGCCCCGCACGCTCTGTGACGACGGCGGCTCTCAGCCCCCTTACGGAAGCAAGAGGACGTCAGCAAGGACTCGACAGCCCCGACAGCTGTCCTTCCGCCAGGCTCTAGTGCTCCTCCGACGGCCACGACACCACACGAACCGGGTGCCAAAACCTCTCCGGCTGCCACGACGGCATGTACTTAGGGCGCTAGCTCTCCTCCGCTAGACACGTAGCACTCTGCTACACCCCCATTGTACACCTGGATCCTCTCCTTACGCCTATAAAAGGAAGGGACCAGGGCCCTCTTACAGAGGGTTGGCCGCGTGGTGACGAGGACGAGACAGGCGCTCGCGTGAGGCCGCTCGCTCCCTCTCCCGCGTGGACGCTTGTAACCCCCTACTGCAAGCGCACCCGACCTGGGCGCGAGATGAACACGAAGGCCGCGGGATTTCCACCTCTCTCACGCCCATCTCCGGCCACCTCTCTTCCCCCCTTCGCGCTCGGCCTCGCGCCGACCCATCTGGGCTGGGGCACACGGCGACACTTCACTCGTCGGCCCAGGGACCCCCCGGTCTTGAAACGCTGACAGTTGGCGCGCCAGGTAGGGGCCTGATGCGTGTTGACGAACAGCTTCCCGTCAAGCTCCAGATGGGCAGTCTCCAGCAACCTCTCCGGCCCGGGACGGTGCTCCGTTTCGGGAGTCTTGAGTTCATGTCCCTCGACGGCAGCTACGACATGATACTCCTTCCACCGCCGTGCGACAGCGACAATGGCGGCCGACAGCCCGCCCGCCGGCGGCGGAATCGACGACGTCTTCCCCGCGTGGTGGAAGAACAACATTCGAGCTCACCCCGTCCTCTCCCCCGCCGACGGAGGAGAAGGCGGGGCAACCAAGGCCAAGCAGGAGGCAGCGCCTCGTCGGCTGTCGAGCGAGTCGACGGCGCCAGCGCCCCAACGGGGGGCGCGTCGGGCATCGACCTCGCGTTTGAGACGAAGACGAGCGTCGTCTCCCCGTGACAACACCAATTCCGAGCAAACGAACGACGCCAGCACGCTCGCGAAAGGCTTGCTGGACGTCACCCTCGTACCTGAGATGACGATGCAGTCAGTCCCCGACGTGACTTCATCACCACCCGTAGACCAAGAGGTACCGACCGATTCCCATCTCACGCCTTTCGGATTCAGCCTCGACCCGCCAAGCGGCTTCGCTTTGGCGGACGCTCTCGTAGAGGCGAGTCCAAACCCTCTGGGGTTTCGTGTGCGGTCACCCTGGGACCGGCTGACGGACGTCTCGACCTACGGGCCCTCAGGGTCCGAGGAAGATGACGAGCCCGACTCCTGTTGGGATTTCTCTGGACTTGGCGACCCCAGTGCCATGCGGGACTTCATGACCGCATGCGACTACTGCCTTTCCGACTGTTTCGACGGTAGCCGCAGCCTCGGCGACGAGGACTGCGGCCCAAGCCGCGAATGTTTCCACGTTGATCTAGGGGGTCCCTCTGAAGGCAACCATCTCGGTATGCCGGAGGACGGTGATCTCCCTAGGCCGGTGCCTCGCGCAGACACCCTGCGGGAGCTAGCTGTGGTCCCCGTTCAGGCGGGGGGCCATGACCCACAGCTCGAGCAAATCCGCGGGGTGCAGGCCAGGCTCGACGAGGGAGCAGGAGCGCTTGAGCCGATCCGCCGGGACGTCGGGCAGGAATGGGCGGGCCAACCTCCGGCCGGAGAAATGCGTCATCTACCCCAGGGCTTCCAGCACCCGCATCACCGACGATGTCAGGATGAGGCCGCCACCCGCTTCTAGTGGGGTCGGCCAGAACCTGGCTGCAGCAGCAATGCTTCTCGGTGCGATGCCAGAGCCATCCGACCACCAAGGGGGCGGCGAATCCAGGGAGAACTCAAGAATCTCCTGGAGGGCGCCGCGGTCCGGCGGGCCGAAAGCTCCGCCTCCCGAAGGCAGGGGTACCCCTCGGAACATCATGCCGCGACTTCCCGATTCATGCGGGAAGCCTCGGTCCACACCGGGCGCCACGCGCAACACAGCGCCTGCGGCCCCGGGACGCCTCGGCAACGAGCACCATCACCGCGACCGTCGGGCCCACCTCGATGAGAGGGTGCGCCGAGGCTACCACCCTAGGCGTGGGGGACGCTACGACAGCGGGGAGGATCGGAGTCCCTCGCCTGTGGGGGATAGATATCCCCCGGGTCCACTAAAAGAGTAAAAGACCTCACGAAAGGCCCAAGGGCCCAATAAATCGTAAGGTCATTCTTTCGTGGGCCTGGGGAGTGACAACCAGCAAAGCAGATCGACATGAGGCCGGATTGGTGCAAACCTGGACGACCCGCAACGTCGAGCGAGCGACCACAACGGAGATCCGACTTTCCCGCGCTGGAGCCCCCACGCCACGGAGCCATGCGAGAATAAGTCGGCAGAACCACGAGGAGATAAACAAAAACAGTTCACTATCTTTTAGCTACACGTTATTATCATATCCACATGTATTACCCCACGGTCGAGTATATAAGGCCTAGGGGGCACCCCTTCAGAACGATCGACCCTATTACTTAGCCACCCACATCAACTCTCTGCATTCTCAATCCGGAGAGCTCTCTTGTAACCATATTCACCGAGCATACTCACCAGGACGTAGGGTGTTACGCATCTCTAAGCGGCCTGAACCTGTAACCTTGTCCACTGTCTCTCGTGCAATCGGCACGAACCATTTTGCTACAGTTGTCGAC
>NC_050104.1:63938415-64037419 GCF_902167145.1 Zea mays
TTCTGAGAACGGAATTGCAGCAGGATTGCTTAGTTTGGAGCTCATTTGTGGCTAATCCATTTGGTTTTGGGCTAAATTTTCTGTAGTAAATCTGAAGACCAGTGTACACGGAACAAGTTTTATATAGTGATATGGACTTGGTTCCACATAAACCTAGGATAAAAAGTTGTTCCAAGTTGTGCTGTCAGGATGGAGAGATGTTGATTTAGTTGACTGATTGCTAGCAGTTTCAGTGAGTTTTACCCACATTTGGAGCTCTATGGTAATTAGACCAAGGATATTTGAGTTAGTAATTCTGTAACAAACTAAAAGGCCATATATAGGAGAACAAATTCCCTTGAGTGATGTTGGTCTAATGCTACACAAAATTTGGAGTAAATGCCCCAAGAAATGGCACTATGTGAACTCTGAACTGAATTCAGAGGACTGAAACCAGGTTCAGTGAATTGTGGCTGATTCTTGGACACTATAACTTGTGATACATGCAGATTGGGTCCTAGATTCTTGTAACAAACTTCAAGAGCCTTAGTTAGTGAACAAGTTTGGTTATGAAGGATTGGTCTGTTGCTATATAAAAATTGTGAGAAAATAGGGCTTCAACAGAGAGGCCTGCAACCGCAAGGAATCAGTGATGTGCTGGTCCAGTCCACTGTTGGTTTGGTTTAGTGTTTTTCTTAGGATTTTGGAGCTGTTTTGTGTCTGATCGAAGGGGTATAAGACTAAAGTCTCTGTAGAAAATTATTAGAGGGTTAATAGGTGAACAAGGTTCATTAAAGTTGGTCCCCCTGTTGTTGCTTGGAACTAAGAGATTGCAGGGGGTGAAGTGTAGAGTTTAGTAGAGTTGTGCTATTCCAGTGTGCTCCAAAAATATTTGCCAGTAAAAGATCTTCCTCCACTACCACTCCAGGTGTCTCCACGGATGGTGTGGATAAGTGAAGGCTGGGATAGGGCTGGGTTGTGAGACTTGGTTCACTAGATAAGGATGGTATTGGACCTGTTGCTGAACTGATCACAGCCAACATCAACCCCCCCTCACTGTCCTTTTTTGCACCACTTTGAATGAGGTTCATCACCCTGTGCTAGCTGCTACGTGCTGTCCATGCACTGCTGCTGAGTGTCCATGTTTGTGGAGCTGCTGGCACCATATGGGTTCTCCTTTATCATGTGTCGATGAGCTCCACTGCATCTGCCATATATTCATCGCCTTGGACTTGATTCAGTGAAGTTCTTCCCCTCTGCCCTCAAGCTCTAGCCAAAGCTACTGCGTGTATGTTGTAAATCCTGTGTCCATGACGGTGATAGCTATTCTCCTTTGCCATCAGTTCGAATTTCCCATGTTCATCACAGCCAACATCCCAGTCTGGTGACCACGCTCACCCAACTGCTCACCTCACCGTGGCCAGGACAACTCAGCAAGGTACACGATCATGCTATGTTTGTTCTGTGATCGCCATGGACCAGTGAAGCTCACACAACTCGAGTTTTGAAACTCTTCCAGTGTATGCTGCTTGGAACAGGATCTCGCCACCGCAGATCGGCGCCGTTGGCAGCCTGACCGTCAACCCCGCTTAAACCGCATCTTCTCCGGTTGACTTCGTAGTGAGCACCGTGTGCCTGGAGGGTGAGTGATGCTCTCCATACGCTTGATTGGAGTTCTACTGTTTTGTTGTCTCGGGCTCGAGCTCGCCGGACCGAGGAGCTCACCGGCGTCGTGGTTAGGGCCGGTGAGTGCTTGGCGAGGACATGGTAAACTTGTGACCGGTTTGTGTTGGTCGGGGACAGGTTGCAGTAGTGGTTGGGGGGGGGGGGGCGCCGAGGCTAGCGCCGCCGCAGTCATGGTCGCTTGCTCGCCGGCGTTAAGCACGGGCCATCGGGGCCGAGAATTGTATAAATTTTTGAAGAAACTTTTTATCAGAATATGAACTCTTGGGCAAAGTTTGGAACAGTTTGGATATTATTTGCTTAGCGAAATAATATTTGCCCAAAAAGGAAATGATTTCACCTATGAAATAAGGACACCTAGTAGTTAAGTAAAGCGATGAAGTTGCTTAAGAAGTTTTAAGCTTTTGGATAAGATCTAAGATGGATTAGTTCTCTGGTTTACCTAAGTGAATTCAAATTGGTCACTTTTATTAAGTGCTAGGTTGTGTAGATATATGTGTATATGTGTCATGTACTTATTTAGGAGTGTTTATGTTCCCCACCTCTCCTTGTGAGAGTTTGCATTCCATATCATTACATAAGCATACATGTATTTGTAATTGACTTGTAGAACACCTAGAAGAAGTGGTGTTTGAAGGAGTCTACTCCAATGGCTGCTGATCAAGTGGAGGAGCCATCTAACTGTGTATTGGATAGAGGGATCTAGAGCCTCTTCACTGCAACAAAGGCAAGCCCCGGTGCATGCAACCCCTTCCTTGTGTTTTTAAATAATTTTTGCACACTTTAAGTCTAGTGAAATGTGCATTAGGTTTATAGGAGTTGCTTGAAACCCTTTGATGCATTGCCTTCCTTGATATCCATACCTTTATAGATACTTCTGGTGAAGTATCAAAATATTGATTTTCAAAAATGCTTAGCCCTGCTTAGATCTTGTGGATAGAGGTTGTCTTTTGCAATACTGCCTAGCTCAGGGGTTATCCTGAGTAAAGATGACTTCTACCTGCAAGAATATTTTCATTGAGAGCGTGGTGGGATCTTACTGCAAAGTTCCCTTTGATGCTCTTTTCATCCTAAGGAACAAAAACAATCCTAAGGATGGAAGTACTTAAATTGGGACTTGGGCTAGGAACAGGTGATGCTCCGCCCAAGTTAGTTAAGGATTGGATGCGTATGTAGGCCTGTATGATCAAGGACTATCTTAACTAGCCACATGCCCTGGATATGGGACAGGGTAAGCTTGAACCCGGCTATTCCATACATGAAAAGACAATCGCGCACTGGGAGTGGAGAGATGGCGAGAGTGGCACGTACCCTCCTAGCAAAGGATCGCCTAAAAGGGGTGGTGTGCTCTCGGGTGGCGTGGACCTGTTCATGTAGTGGAGGATCCGTGGGAACAGTTGACATATGCAAGGGTTAAGTGCTACATATGTCGTGTGGTTAGAGATCCTCAGCTGAGTAAATCGATTCGGATCGCCGTTATATCCCCGGAGAGTGGAGACTTGATCGCTGCCCTGCAACCTAAGTCTGGATGTGAACCTCATGAATAAAATGATGTTATATTGATGAGATGGTGAAATTAGACCAGATGCAAACAGAGTCTATTAATATTTAATCTGGCATTAAAATATTGAAAGTAAGGACTCACTTTAGTAAGCTAATTCTACAAAAGTATCTAAGTTGATTCTTGCTAAAGCCTCTCCTTGATTCCCAAATCCAGCATATCATTGAGAGTCTTTTCTTTAGTCGGGTAAGTCTTGCTGAGTAATTCCATACTCAGGGTTTTATTCCCTATTGTTTTTCAGGTTATAGTCTTGTGCTGCTGTTGATGGTGTTAAGTGCCGGTGGGCTCGGCCTTCTTATAGAAGTATACCCCGTCTTTATCTTCTTACTGAGGATGGTCAGTTGAGCTAGCATATATTTCAAACTTATGCTATTTCAAACTTATACTTTTGTAATCACTCCGATAAAATAATATAAAAAATTGTGTAACTTGTAAAATTTGGTAATAAGATTTCCGCTGCAAAAATATTGGTGTGTGTGATTTGTGTTACTTAATCCCGCGGTTCTGGTTGTAAGTGGTTTATCCGATGTCCTTGGGGCAATCGGACGGATCCTGTTAAGTTATCTGGTGCACATGCATGGCCGTCTGAGGTCTTTAGGACAAGGACAGGTGCATGTGGGCCCGATACCTTGGGAGGTTCTGCCACAGGTGGCGGGTTGGGAGTATCTTCCCGACCACGGGAAGTCCCCGCACCATCGTGTGCGCGAGTCCGTGATGGCATTTTAGGCAAAGAAACATTTTTGGAAAAATATAACATGCCAGTACACACCATCATATTACATTACCAAAATGTAATTATACAGACTCCAGCGTACAACTTAACTTAAGTACTTGTTTTACATAAGTATAACATCTAAACTATACTATTCTAGTCTTCATCATCCTTGGTTTCTTCATTTCCTGCTGCAGGAGACCGTTCGTCAGCAAGGTTCATGGAAGGAGGAGGCCTAAAAAGGTCCAACTCCCCATCAGGTCCTTCATCTACTGTCCCCGATGGTCTGGCTCCCATTACAACAACATCGGCAGGCACGTCTGGGTGCAGTCGAGCATACATTACATGTACTTCCTCATGTAAAGTATTATAGTACACTTACAGGCTGTCGAGGGCCGCACTAAGCTCTGCCACACGAGCTCGAGCTTTTGCTTCGCGGTCCCAAGCGATCGAACGTGAGTTGACGGCCCAATCAATGGCTGAATCTTGTTCTGAAATCTCGTACTGCAAGCGGCTGACGTCAGCTGACAATTCAGCTATACGTTGGCTGTCCTACGCCCATATCCTATTCCGATGACGTAGCTCTGTCCGGAGTTGTTCCACCATGGCCTCCAAGTCTCCGATTGGGTCATTGCTGCCGCAACTACTTTCCTCATGTCCTGGGGCTAGCTGATGACGAGGCACGCCAACAGGTCCAGTAGATTTGCGTGCAGTTTTCCTTGTACGCACCATGTCTCCATAAGAGGGGAAGAT
Organism: Zea mays; assembly: GCF_902167145.1. Taxonomy (NCBI): domain Eukaryota; kingdom Viridiplantae; phylum Streptophyta; class Magnoliopsida; order Poales; family Poaceae; genus Zea; species Zea mays. The sequence goes on from NC_050104.1 coordinate 63,943,104, forward strand.
TTATTAGTATAATTTTAATCATGATGCATGCATAACCTAATAAATACGGAATCAACCTTCGTTGATCCCCAACTTCCTATATATTGCACTCTATTACCCTAACTTTACCAGGTGAGAGACTACCAGAAAGTGATAGGATAAGAATGAAAGAATCTTTCTAGATAAGGGTTTAAAAATTCTTTTGAAGTACTAAGTAATATCCGAAGAGATGGGTTTGGCTCCGATACTAGATGTGACAGAACCTCCCAAGGTATTAGGCCCACCTACAGTTGTCCTTTTCCTAAGGACCTTGGACAACCCTGTAGATGCACATAATCACTCGACAAGTTCGGTACTGTATCATCATCATTCCGCCCAAGAGCGTTTCACCCGTCATGCAGATATTACATCACATCAGAGGAAAGAATAAGCGGAAGCAAATTACAATAACTTAATTTACATTCATTCAATATAGAGAGAGTATTATTATTACAATACCAGGGTACTATGAGTGCATAAAGTATTATTATAATTACAGACTCGGGAGGCAAAACACCGTCCCGCACAAAAGTATATTGTTTTTAAGTGGGAGGCTAACATCCTCCCGTGACTGACTTCACTGCTGGGGCTCATCCTTGGGTACCACCTTTGAACAAAAACAGCAAAAGTCTGTTGTTTCCTCACCTACAACAACATAGGTTTGAAAACCCTGAGTACGAAGTGTACTTTCACAAGTCTTACCCGACAAAAGAAAAGCCCCCCAAGGATATGCTGGCTTGAGGGAGTCAAGGTAAGGCTATTCAAGATTCAAAGGCTCTGTTTGCAAAAATGCTTACTAACAGTGGATCCTTAAAAATCCAATTTATTATCTAGTTGAGTCATTACCTGCAACTAGAGTTCTTTCTACCCTAGTTCAAGCACTTGACCTCCACTAGACGTCTTTTATCAACCCTTAAGTTTACTAGAATGCTACGTGTAAGTCAGTGACCAAGTCTTCATGTCCAAGAAGTAACGGTGATCCGAATCGATTAATACTCAGCTGAGGATCTCCAATCACACGACATATGTAGCACTTAACCCTTGCATATGTCAACTCGCCACCGGGGTTCTTAAGACCAGAACGGGTTCACGCCAATCGAGAGCATAGATACACCACCGTCCAGCCTCTTGCCATGGATGGTACACACTACTCTCGCCATCTCTCCACTCCCATTGCATGTTGGCCTTTCTGGTATTAGTCTACCGGAGGCAAAGCTTACCCATGACGAGGCATGTGACCAGTTAAAAGGTCCTCGGTCAGCAGGCCCACATCGGTATGGTCCATAATCGACGCAGACGGAGACACTACACCGAGACTTCCTTCTCGTGCAAGTCACCCGCCCGGTCTTAGCTTTATTATTTTTAATCCCATAATCTGGAACCTGGCAGAGGTACATCTTGTCCGATGTTGAATCCATCACGGCCATGATGGATCCACCATCAAGTTTTATTTTTTAAAACATCCCATTCCATCTGAAGCATCATCTTTTGTTAAGAACAAAACATTTTTGTTTTCTAAGGCTAGACTTGGCATTAGAAAACCTTTTAATAAAATAGGTAATCAAGGAATGGTAAACAGTTCCAAGGAAGGAAATGCAGCAATTGGCTTAACACCCAACTCCTATCACCTAATGCATCATTTAAGTGATAAAGAGTTTAAAATCACAAGGAAAGGTAAATGCACTGGGGCTTGCCTTGTGTTGTAGGGGAGTCTGGATCTATTCCACAAATATCAAAATAAACATGGATTTTTAGCTGGTGGTGCAATATCTTCTTCTTCAACACTTACTTCCTCTTCGTTTTCTATACATAACCAAATATAAACATGAATTCTCATGTGATGCTATGAATATGTAACTAAAGTAGAGATACATTAAGTTGTATCTTGAATACAACTTTCCTTCACGGTGCACCAGGGAAACTAGGGTCTTCTAGGTCAACACCCTAGTAGGGTTAGGCCATTCTATACTAAGAAGCTAGGGTTTTGGGGTTTTGGGATCAAACAATGTCCAAAACATGTCAAACTTCACCCATGGACTCTAATTATCATATTAAGCTTACTTAAAAAGTTTTATGATTTTTGGAGTTACCAGATTATTTCTAAAATTCCAAGAGTCTATGTTTAGCCCTTCTTAAATACTACATAATTCCTGGTTTGGACTAAAAATCTTGGAACTATTTTTTATTAAATAATATTGAAATTTAGGAGTATAGTATAATTGGTTTCATATTTTTATCATTTTTTCTATAATTCTTTATGGATGTTTAAATTTTCTTGGAAAAAGAAAAAGAAAAACTATTAACAGTGTTGGGCCGAAACCGGCCCAACGAGTCTAGGCCTCCACAGAATTTCAGGCGCACTCGCGACCGTGCGGTAGGTTTTGCACAAAGGCCCCTGCATGTTCAAACAATCGCGAAGCGCTTGCTGATACTATTTATCTGAGTCACTGAAACCTACACCTGGCCCCTTCTGTTTGGTTTTATTTATGTCCACAAGTCCCTCGATGGCGCCGCGTCGAACACCTGACTGCCACAGTCGGAGCTCGCCGCTAGCAACCCCTTCTGAAACGACGAGCATCCCAGCTACTTCCCTAGGCATAACCAACCCACGTCCTACCCCTAATCAGACTGTTATGGACTACGATCCACGTTGCTTGGTTTAGGGCGGACACCGAGGTTCGCCGGGCTTGGTCCTAAAACCACGGTGCGCTAATATCCAATTAAAAGGCATGGAAAGCATTAAGGACTTACTAGTAGCTCAGAACGGCAGTGGAATGGGCGGAATGAAGAACAGAGAAGGCGGTCCGCGTCGGGGTGGCGAATCACAGAGCACTCCAGCGACAAGGGACTGTTCTGGCGAGATAATGGCAGCCGTGTTAAATTAAACAGATCAAGGAGTACCCTTAGTAACTAGGGAAGCTCGGACGGGACAGAATTTAGGGAGGGCTCGCTCAATTTGACCTGGCCACGGAGAGGTCCTTCATGGCGGAGTTAAGAATAGCGAGGAGGGGCTTACGGCTTAACTGAGTTTCTTTGTGAAATTGAGTGGTTCGCGCAAGCACTCGGGTGTGTCTGTCAGTGAGGAAGTAGCACTCGGGCTCAATTTATAGGGTGGTGGCCGGAGTCGGACGGGATTCAAAAAATCTCCAAGTGTGCTGGCGAGCTCGCGCGAGCTTGTAGGGCCACGACGAGCGCCTAGGTGAAACGCTTTAGCCGAACGGCGCCACCTCATGGTTACATGTGCCACGTCTCGGAAGATTTTTACCGCGGCCGCAAGTCCGAGCAGTGCTTCTAGCCGCTGTGGCGTTCTTATCCCCGGCGAGGTTCCCTGAACCAAGGTTGACATCGTGCCTGCCAGCCCGGATTTGGATAGCTATTGCGCCCAATTTTATATGGTTACTTGCAAATTGGTCCGTATCGAAGTTGTACATTAATCAACGTTCTTTCATTTTGGTATAATGATCATATGTAACACCCACTTTGCAATTTGCTAGAAATAATACCAATAGAGAAACAATTCCTCTTCATATGAGTTTGATCTTTATGGATCATCACATGTGAACACCTCACTTATACAAATGAATAAATAATAAAAGGCACTCAAACAAATCATGCATCATGCTGGTATTTTTATTTTTATTTTGTGTGCATTTTGTAACAAGAAAATATTAGAAACCAAAAAAAAATAAAGGAAAATTAAAATCCTAAAAGAAATTCTTGAATCTAGAAAAGAGAAGGAATATGAAAACATGAATAATATATTTGAATAAATATCCTCAAACCTAATACTTTTGATTGCACAAATAGGGTTTGAGAATGAACTAGTCACAAGTTTGAATTTAAATTAGTATTTAAATTTGAATTTGTGAAATAATGGAGAAAGAAGAAAATAAAAGAAAATAAAAGAAAAAGAAAAAGAAAAAGGAATACTATACACTGTTGGGCCTCAAGCCACCAATTCGGCCCAGTAGAACCCCTCTCCTGCGCGGCCACTTCTGCACCTCGCGCGTGCGCCGACAGGTGGGGCCCGCGTGGCAGGCTCTCTCTCTCGCGCGCTTCACGGAATAGCGACTTGAGCCGAGCACTCACTGCCGCGTGGGGCCGCCTTGTCAGGCTCGTCCCCTCCCCGAACGGACTCCGCGCATGGCGCACAGGACGCCGGAAATCCAGCTCGATCTGGTGGGCGTAGGGGCGTGGCCGGGGTATAAACTAGTCCCTGGTATTCTCCCTCCTAGATCACCCGTGCCAATTTCCCTGAGAACCATCACCGCCGTAGAGTTGTGGGCGCGGCGGAAGAACCTTCGCCAAACACCATTGCCGCCGACCCGAATTCGCTCTGCCGCCGTTGCCATTGCCGAGGTGCTGGCCCCTGGAGTTTCGCTGGTCTCGAAGGAAGGTGTCCGTGTTCGTATTGCTCTGGATTGGCCGCCAGCGTCGACGAATTTCATCGCCGATACCGCGGATCCGCCGTGTGCCGTGGGCGGACTACCTCGGTGCTTCGATTGGCGGTATGGAACCTTCTCTAATGCTAGCCGTTGTACCAATTTCATTTTGTGAGTAGTGGAACTAGTGGAGATACACCGGGAGGGGAACAGATTCGACTATCACCGGCGAGCTGCGCCACCGCGGGTGTACCTCGCCGCCGCGGTTCGGTATTTAGGAAGGTGATTGGGGAGGCTCGCTCTCGACCGTCGATCGTGGGGTGAATGGTTAGGATGGCTCTGCGCATAACCCTTTTCGCACTGGTTAACCGGAGCCGTTGATCGGAGCGTGAACGGGTGAGATCGTGCCCTCGCGTTATGTTTGCGGATCAATCGAGGGCCGTTGGATCTAGATCCAATAGTCCATATAGCGTACCGGTTCAGATGAAGATCGATTTAATCCGTGTCGTCCAGATCTAATCCTACGGCTGAAAACCCTAGATACCCCTTCGCGGGTCAACTTTGCTAAAGAACCCCCCCAGAAACCCTGTAAATAACTCCGCCGTCCACAGGGCCTGTTCTCTGTGTCTCTGGATTATTACCCCGAGGCCCCTGCATTTTCCAGAAAATGAGGCCCCGTCCAGAATAGTTTTAACCCGAGAATTTAAATTTCAAATTGATTTTCAATGTATAAATAATGTCTAGAACTTCAATAATTCATAGAAAATGCATATGAACTCCAAATTACTCCATTCCAGTTCCTAAAATTTTATAATTTTATTCTCTATCACTTAGAGCCTCTGTTTTGTCATGAAAACAGTAATAAATTTAATTCCTTACTTAATCCCATTTTAAACACATAAAACATTTGAAAATGCATAACTTAAAATCTATAAGTCCAAAAATTATGATTTCTGTTCCTAGAATTTTATTTTAATGTGTAGATTATTACTGTGTATTTTGCATATATGTTTGGTGTAATGTTAATTTTGCCTATACAATGTTTGTCTGTATTGCTACGACTAGCAGTGAGGTCACGAGTCATCTGAAGATCATCCTGGTACCTGGAATCTCAAGTCCCAGGCAAGTTGTGCCCTTGATCACTTCTTTTTACCCACTCATGTTCTAATTAATCATAATGATCTGCATAGGTTAATTTTGATGGGACCTAATAGGTTACCCTAGTTTTGACTATCTTTATACCTTGTTTACCACTGAACTTTTTGGGTAGTACTTGCTAGTGCTTTATGTGGTTTTGGGTATGAAGATACATTATTCATGATCACACTTTTATTATCTGTTTATTATCACTGTTCATGATAAGATCATTATGTTAATTGGAACATGGAGAACCACCCGGGAAAACAGTGCTACCACAAGGGTTTAATGGGACGCCCTTGGCCGATTAATTAGGAAAGCTAGTGGAAGACTACCTTACCTGAAAGGGGCAAGGGCAGTAGGGGAGTGGTCAGTGTAGGGAGGCCCTCGGGAGGATTTTGCTGCGATGGCGGTCCTGCAAGGGATTCCTGCATTGGAGCTTCCTATAAACTGTAGCGGGTTTTCTGAAGCTAGTGGAACTTTGTAAAGGCCTCGTAGTGTTACCCTGCCTCGCCTCCTCGGTAGAGGTGTATGGGAAGTCGCGATCCCTTGGCAGATGGGTAACATGACTTGTGGGTAAAGATGCGCCACCTCTGCAGAGTGTAAAACTGGTATACTAGTCGTGCTCACGGTCATGAGCAGCTCGGACACTCACATGATTAATTTATGGAACTTAAATTCAATTTGTCATATGCATTGCATCGCAGGTGATGTTGTTACTTTTGTTCTACTACTTAATTGGGTTGGTATTTACTTATACTTAGTAATTGCTAATAAAATTTTGACCAACATTAAAAGCAATGCTCAGCTTTAACCATCCTCTTTGGTAAGCCTTACACTTCACGTTAGCTCCCACCTTTGGCGAGTTCATGCACATTATTCCCCACAACTTGTTGAGCGATGAACGTATGTGAGCTCACTCTTGCTGTCTCACACCCCCCCCCACAGGTCAAGAACAGGTACCACATGATGAGGCGCTTGGAGGATGCTGCGATGTGTTCGTGAGAGGTCTAGGCCGTCGTCTCCCAGTCAACTTTGGGTTGCTGGACCGTTGTCTCCTTATAATGTAAATATTTATTTATTTTGTATAGAACTCCTGTTATATAGTAAAATGTGACATTCGATCCTGTGTCATGATTCATCATATGTGTGAGACTTGGTCCCAGCACACCTGGTGATTATGTTTACAGCCCGGGCTTTGGACCCCTAAAACCCGGGTGTTACAGAAGTGGTATCAGAGGAATGTTGACTGTAGGACGAGACCTAGATAGAACTGGACAACCATTGTCTACTTACCTTTGCTACTCTAATTCTTTCTAAACTTATCTTAATCTTTTCTCATCTATTTCCGCTTTACTCTGATTATTCTTACCTTTACATTCTAAAGACATATGTGGATTTTGCACCTTGAAATCTTGTACTTAAAGTGACTTTTAGGAATAGGAGACTTAATCTTAGGAACAAAAACAAAACTATTTTTTTTATCTATACGCTTGAATGTTTGTTCTTATGATATTTGTCTGATTTGGATCTTTGATTGAGTGTGATGGGTTGTGGAGTAATGTCCACAATTACATCTGCATATACATATGGGGAAAATGCTTATAAAAATAACTAGATAAACTAGATTATCCCTCATTAAAGGATCTAGCCAAACAATATCCATCTCATCTTAAAAGATTCTATCCTACACTCGTAGATCCATCTTATCTTAAAAAGATACTCATCTTATCTTGAAAAGATTTTATGTCATAGATCTAACTGATCTCAAATGATTCTATCTTATCTTTATGGATCCATCTTGTCCTAACAAGCATACTTATCCACCCTAGTTTAACAACCATGATCTAATGCAAATTAATTAGATCTTATCTAGTCATACCAATCTAATCTAGATCCCATCTAATATGATCAAATCTAATGTGGTCTACTTAAACAGATTAGTGAGACTGGTAGAAGAGATTAAACCCTACTAGCCAGGTATTAACTTAACTTCGCATATTAGACCAACTCAACCATGGAAATAAGATCTAACCTAGCCAATAGAGTCTTGATGGATTGCATAATCTATCTATCTCCACCTAACCTCAAACAAACTTTTGGCCTACATCAATCTCACCCATATCTATCTTAACCATACCCTGGTAACTCCGATGATAAACGCTGACCCCGACTCAATGAGACCAAGACCAGAAAAGAACAAGATCAACCTCGTCAGGGAAGGAGAGAAGTCAAACTCAATCTTCAGATGCATTACCACCCAACAAGGAGTCCTTTCTCACCATAAACTGTCTTACCCCTAGCTAATGTTTCCCTAACCTATCCATCTCTTATATCCTACATAATAGGTGGCTAGAAACCCATGCTTTCCTAAATACCTATTTATTTGTATAAAAAAAACTTTTCAATATTGAACTAAAAGACAATTACAAGCAAAACTTTCTACACCTCTTTCTTATAAATCTCGAGGACGAGATTATTTTTAAGGGGGGTAGGATTTGTAACACCCACTTTGCAATTTGCTAGAAATAATACCAATAGAGAAACAATTCCTCTTCATATGAGTTTGATCTTTATGCATCATCACATGTGAACACCTCACTTATACAAATGAATAAATAATAAAAGGCACTCAAACAAATCATGCATCATGCTGGTATTTTTATTTTTATTTTGTGTGCATTTTGTAACAAGAAAATATTAAAGACCAAAAAAATAAAGGAAAATTAAAATCCTAAAAGAAATTCTTGAATCTAGAAAAGAGAAGGAATATGAAAACATGAATAATATATTTGAATAAATATCCTCAAACCTAATACTTTTGATTGCACAAATAGGGTTTGAGAATGAACTAGTCACAAGTTTGAATTTAAATTAGTATTTAAATTTGAATTTGTGAAATAATGGAGAAAGAAGAAAATAAAAGAAAATAAAAGAAAAAGAAAAAGGAATACTATACACTGTTGGGCCTCAAGCCACCAATTCGGCCCAGTAGAACCCCTCTCCTGCGCGGCCACTTCTGCACCTCGCGCGTGCGCCGACAGGTGGGGCCCGCGTGGCAGGCTCTCTCTCTCGCGCGCTTCACGGAATAGCGACTTGAGCCGAGCACTCACTGCCGCGTGGGGCCGCCTTGTCAGGCTCGTCCCCTCCCCGAACGGACTCCGCGCATGGCGCACAGGACGCCGGAAATCCAGCTCGATCTGGTGGGCGTAGGGGCGTGGCCGGGGTATAAACTAGTCCCTGGTATTCTCCCTCCTAGATCACCCGTGCCAATTTCCCTGAGAACCATCACCGCCGTAGAGTTGTGCGCGCGGCGGAAGAACCTTCGCCAAACACCATTGCCGCCGACCCGAATTCGCTCTGCCGCCGTTGCCATTGCCGAGGTGCTGGCCCCTGGAGTTTCGCTGGTCTCGAAGGAAGGTGTCCGTGTTCGTATTGCTCTGGATTGGCCGCCAGCGTCGACGAATTTCATCGCCGATACCGCGGATCCGCCGTGTGCCGTGGGCGGACTACCTCGGTGCTTCGATTGGCGGTATGGAACCTTCTCTAATGCTAGCCGTTGTACCAATTTCATTTTGTGAGTAGTGGAACTAGTGGAGATACACCGGGAGGGGAACGGATTCGACTATCACCGGCGAGCTGCGCCACCGCGGGTGTACCTCGCCGCCGCGGTTCGGTATTTAGGAAGGTGATTGGGGAGGCTCGCTCTCGACCGTCGATCGTGGGGTGAATGGTTAGGATGGCTCTGCGCATAACCCTTTTCGCACTGGTTAACCGGAGCCGTTGATCGGAGCGTGAACGGGTGAGATCGTGCCCTCGCGTTATGTTTGCGGATCAATCGAGGGCCGTTGGATCTAGATCCAATAGTCCATATAGCGTACCGGTTCAGATGAAGATCGATTTAATCCGTGTCGTCCAGATCTAATCCTACGGCTGAAAACCCTAGATACCCCTTCGCGGGTCAACTTTGCTAAAGAACCCCCCCAGAAACCCTATAAATAACCCGCCGTCCACAGGGCCTGTTCTCTGTGTCTCTGGATTATTACCCCGAGGCCCCTGCGTTTTCCAGAAAATGAGGCCCCGTCCAGAATAGTTTTAACCCGAGAATTTAAATTTCAAATTGATTTTCAATGTATAAATAATGTCTAGAACTTCAATAATTCATAGAAAATGCATATGAACTCCAAATTACTCCATTCCAGTTCCTAAAATTTTATAATTTTATTCTCTATCACTTAGAGCCTCTGTTTTGTCATGAAAACAGTAATAAATTTAATTCCTTACTTAATCCCATTTTAAACACATAAAACATTTGAAAATGCATAACTTAAAATCTATAAGTCCAAAAATTATGATTTCTGTTCCTAGAATTTTATTTTAATGTGTAGATTATTACTGTGTATTTTGCATATATGTTTGGTGTAATGTTAATTTTGCCTATACAATGTTTGTCTGTATTGCTACGACTAGCAGTGAGGTCACGAGTCATCTGAAGATCATCCTGGTACCTGGAATCTCAAGTCCCAGGCAAGTTGTGCCCTTGATCACTTCTTTTTACCCACTCATGTTCTAATTAATCATAATGATCTGCATAGGTTAATTTTGATGGGACCTAATAGGTTACCCTAGTTTTGACTATCTTTATACCTTGTTTACCACTGAACTTTTTGGGTAGTACTTGCTAGTGCTTTATGTGGTTTTGGGTATGAAGATACATTATTCATGATCACACTTTTATTATCTGTTTATTATCACTGTTCATGATAAGATCATTATGTTAATTGGAACATGGAGAACCACCCGGGAAAACAGTGCTACCACAAGGGTTTAATGGGACGCCCTTGGCCGATTAATTAGGAAAGCCAGTGGAAGACTACCTTACCTGAAAGGGGCAAGGGCAGTAGGGGAGTGGTTAGTGTAGGGAGGCCCTCGGGAGGATTTTGCTGCGATGGCGGTCCTGCAAGGGATTCCTGCATTGGAGCTTCCTATAAACTGTAGCGGGTTTTCTGAAGCTAGTGGAACTTTGTAAAGGCCTCGTAGTGTTACCCTGCCTCGCCTCCTCGGTAGAGGTGTATGGGAAGTCGCGATCCCTTGGCAGATGGGTAACATGACTTGTGGGTAAAGATGCGCCACCTCTGCAGAGTGTAAAACTGGTATACTAGCCGTGCTCACGGTCATGAGCAGCTCGGACACTCACATGATTAATTTATGGAACTTAAATTCAATTTGTCATATGCATTGCATCGCAGGTGATGTTGTTACTTTTGTTCTACTACTTAATTGGGTTGGTATTTACTTATACTTAGTAATTGCTAATAAAATTTTGACCAACATTAAAAGCAATGCTCAGCTCTAACCATCCTCTTTGGTAAGCCTTACACTTCACGTGAGCTCCCACCTTTGGCGAGTTCATGCACATTATTCCCCACAACTTGTTGAGCGATGAACGTATGTGAGCTCACTCTTGCTGTCTCACACCCCCCCCACAGGTCAAGAACAGGTACCACATGATGAGGCGCTTGGAGGATGCTGCGATGTGTTCGTGAGAGGTCTAGGCCGTCGTCTCCCAGTCAACTTTGGGTTGCTGGACCGTTGTCTCCTTATAATGTAAATATTTATTTATTTTGTATGGAACTCCTGTTATATAGTAAAATGTGACATTCGATCCTGTGCCATGATTCATCATATGTGTGAGACTTGGTCCCAGCACACCTGGTGATTATGTTTACGCCCGGGCTTTGGACCCCTAAAACCCGGGTGTTACATCATACCAAAAATCATCATGGATTAAGCATGCGACGACGCCCAAGTTGGCTCAATAACACTGAACCCTGGCTTCAATCAGATGCAGTGAACACATTTCTATCAGGCTGACTGACAGCGCTACTTCAAGGCATTATTACTACGGTTTTCGTACAACAACAACCCAACCCTTCATTAGCAAAGTTATGCTCCTATATATTACCTCCAACGTCCTCACATTGACCTTGAACTTAGACCCACTGAATCGTCCTTAATTCACTTCTAAAATCAGATCAGTGCCACTGTTAAACCAGGTTCAGAATTTCCTTATGACTAACATCCCATCTTTGAGCCAGTTTATCTTAAATTTTTACATAACACCAATGCTTAATCCCTTAAGCAAAGTTACACTCCTAACATAGCTCTACAAGTTTGATATGTTGACCTAGGGCAAAATTCTTGTAGATTTAAAGATATAGAGCTCCAAAGTTGACCCCATTCAACTAAATTTTAGACTTAGTCACATAGTACTCATGTGACCCTTTTGCAAATAAGTCCAAATTCCATCATACAACTTGGAAATTCTCCAATACAAAAGTTACTTGGTTTGTAGTGTATTATTACTTTGCCATTTGCACTTTGGTCCAAAAGTGCCTAGAATTTACATTTACCCCCTAGGGTTCGAGTTAGGGTTTTTCTAGGGTTTCTTTTAGGGTTTTGAGTGCTTTAGGGTTCTTGTGCCACTAAAGTCCATTAACTTTGATATCTTATGAACATTTCTAATGACATATGAGATCTTTATCATTATGGCTTCACTTTCCTCCATAAGCCCTAACTCAGAGTTAAGTACCCTACCCTATGGTTTATCACACACGAAGTCCTATCATCACAACTTGTTTGAAAAATTTACCTAGTGAATGCACTCTAGGTGTGACAAACAACATGAATGTCAATGCACATGATGTCATGCTCAAATTTTAGTGACAGTAACACCAGAGGTGTTATAGTGTCCGTTCAAGCGGGCGGGCGCGGGGATCGCCAAAGCCTTGGGAATTTCTCACTGGACTTCAACATCGGCACGGAGCCGCTTCCCACCGTGGGAAGACCCGTCTCCGCTGTAAGCATTGGGGAGTGGCTTCTTTACTAGTTCGGCTCCATCTCCTCTTTGCGTACCGCGGTCTGGGTCGAAGTTTGGGTGCAAGGATTATGGGATTGCTGTCTGCGGCAATGGCGCCACCGCGGGTATGCCTGCACGCCTAACCAGAGAAAAGAGGAGAAGGCATTGAGGGGAAGCAGTGTCGTCGGTCGTTAGATCCTCAGCAGACGACTATGATTAGATCCTAGGTAACGGTTCGATGTATTCAATCCTGACCATTGATTCAATAGCGGATGGCCAAGTTTGGACCTAGACACGTTAAAATACGTACCATAGATCGTTGGATGGTCGACCCTGATCCCATACCAGCTCGGGTTGGGGTAGATCTGATCCAAGCCGTTGAATATGATCGGACGGATGCGGGGTAGTCGAGGATGTTTTAAATCCGTGCCATTGGAGTTGAATCCGATGCATAAAATGGCGTACCGGTTCGCTTGAATCAGGAACTGATCTGGTCCTTTGATTCTGGATCGAGTGGCCCTTGTTGGCCCATACACTTTCGGATTTGGAAAGTTTTAAATAAACCCCTCAGCTTTATTGTAATAAACCCGTCGTCCAGGGAGTGCTATAGAGAATTACATTTAAGTCCTAATTTTAATGATTAGGACCCTGAGCTTTCTAGAATTTATGCGCGCCATCCCTCGACTTAATAAATTAGGGAAATTAATATAGAAAATAGTTTTTAGTATAAAAATAATTCCAGAAACTTGTTTAGTTCATAATTAATCCATTTTAACTCCAAATTGATCCATTCCAGTTGTATTAGATTCGTATTAATATTGTTTATCATCTAGTAACCTTATATTGTTATGAAATATAGGTTAGAACTATACACTTAATTGTTTTATATCTAACACCTAAATCTTTAGAAAATCATAACTCTTTAACCGTTACTCCGATTTTAGTGGTTCTCAAACCTAGGATCTAGTTACGATGCGTAGAATATTATTATGCAGTTTGTGCCTATGTTTGGTGTGATGTTAATTTTTCATATACCATGTTTGTTTGTTTTGCTACAAATAGCAGTGAGGTTACGAGAATCGGAAAATCATCCTGGTACCTGGAATCTTGAGTCTCAGGCAAGTTGTGCCCTTGATCACTCTTCTTTACCTAATAATGTTCATGTTGATCACTGTGACATGCTTAGGTTAATTTGATGGGACCTATTGGGTTTCCCTAGCATTGTGTATCCCCCACCTTGCAAATAGATGAACTGTTGGGTAGATTTGCTATTGCTCTACCTGGTTTTGGGAAACTAATGTTTTATTATGATCATGTTCAAATTATATTGTTGTTTAATTATTGTTCATGATAAGATCATGTTGTTAATTGGAACATGGAGAACCACCCGAGAAAATAGTGCTACCACAAGGGTGGAATGGGACGCCCTTGGCCAAGTAATTAGGAAAGCTAGGGAGAGATTACCTTACCCGGTTAGGGGCAAGCGGGGAGGCGTCGCTGCAGAGTATATGGAGACCCTTAGGTTGAACTATCTGTAAAGCTTTTCGGACGAGGGATTCCTATGCTTCCTTCTTCCTGAATCTGTAGCGGGTTTTCTCGAACTAGTGGAACTTTGGAATGGCCTCGTAGTGCTACCCTGCCTCGCTTCCTTGGTAGAGGTGTATGGGGTACGTACAACCCCATGGCAAATGGGTAACACGACTTGTAGGTAAAGATGTGCAACCTCTATCGAGTGTAAAACTGGTATATCAACCGTGCTCACGGTCATGAGCAGCTCGGACACTCACATGATTAATTTATGGAACTAAACTTAATCTATCATATGCATTGCATCGCGGGCGTTGTTATTAATCTTGATCTCTTATTTAATTGGGTTGGTATCTACTTCACTACAAGAAATCATTTAATCCATGACGAATTCTTGGTGACGTAATTGGAAAACGTCATGAAGATGGCTTCATGACAGTTTTTTGCTATTCCATGACGAATTTGTGAACCCCATTACAAAAGAACCGTCACAGATTACAATATATGACCCCCATTACATGACGTTATCAAAATTTGTCATAATCATGGCTTTTGTGACGGTTTTTTGCTAATCCATGACAAATTTTGTCTGTCATTGATTAAAGGATTTCTTGTAGTGCTTATACCTAGTAATTGCTAATAAAATTTTGACCAACTTTAAAAGCAATGCTCATCTTTAACCATCCTCTTTGGTAAGCCTTACACTTCACATGAGCTCCCACCTTTGGTGAGTTAATGCACATTATTCCCCACAACTTGTTGAGCAATGAACGTATGTGAGCTCACCCTTGTTGTACTCACATCCCCCAAGTCAAGAACAGGTACCACATGATGAGGCACATGGAAGATGCTGTGATGAGATCGTGAGAGGTCTAGGTCGTTGTCTCCCAGTCAACTTTGGGTTGCTGGATCGTTGTCTTCGTATGATGTAATTATTTAACTATTTTGTACATAACTTATATTATATAGTAAAGATGTGACACTCATTTCTGTACCATGGATCATCATGTGTGAGACTGGAGCCCAGCACACTTGGTGATTATCTCACGCCCGGGTTTTGGTCCGCTGAAATCCGGGTGTGACAGCATGGATCTCAGATCCAAGAGCCCATGTTACATACAAGTTCGAAGTGAGTGGGAATCTAATCTAGATCATTGATCCAATATCGTATGGCCAGGAGTGATCCACGTGGTCAGTTAAGTGTAGTTATTCTTGTAAGTGCAATCAACCCCAAATGAGGGTTTTGGTGATTTAATGACAAAACAAATAAGGGTACTAACAGTTTTCGTTCTCAGTGTATGATTAGAAGGAAACAGGAACTTAAGGAAGCACCAAGGACTTCATGCAACGGACGTATAAAAATTTATGTAAAATCTTGTGTTGCATGATGTAATTCTTCCTTGTTCTTTTCCGCATAGGTATAGGTGTTTGCTGTAGCTCAAGTCCCCAAATTCAAAAGCTATTTTTGAAAACCAAAAATCACTTTAACATTATTTGGTTGACCATGGTTAGGGTTGAGAAACCTAGAGTGTTCTTTCTGAAAAGCAGCTGAACTTCTTCAACTGCAGCTGAGCTTTCCAGCTGAACTTAACTTCAGCTGTGATGAGCTTCTTCAGCTGCAGCTGAGCTTTTCAGCTGAGCTGGACTTCAGCTGAGTTGAACTTTCAACTCCAGCTGAACTTCAACTTTAGCTGTGGACCTCTTTGACCATACCCAGCTGAACTTGCCCCCGGGCAGCTGAGCTGGGGTTTCCTCTCCAAAACTCTCTGGTCTAGACCAGCTGAACTAGTCCTGGGGGGCAGCTCAACTGGTCTTTGACCCTCTGACTTCTGATCTGCAGTCTGCCAGATAGACTGGCAGTCAGGTCGCCAGGGGTGTTAGGGGGCGGTTCAACCGGTCCTGGCCTGTCTGACCCGCCTGCAGGTCAGTCTGCCAGTCAGTCTAGCAGTCAGACTGGTAGACAGTCTGCTGACCTGTCAGGGGGCGGTTCAACCGGTTTTCGGCGTGGTTTTTGGTCAAACGGCTAGTTTTTGTGCCGTGACTATAAATAGAACCCTCTCTCTCTCTCTTCTTCAATACGGCTGGACACTCACTCATTTATTGCTCACCTAACTTGAGACAAAGCACTCATCTCTCCATCTCTCTCACACTTAAATCTTCCTCAAGATTCAACCTTGTTGGAGGAGCTCTTGGGTGTGAGGTTTGTGCTTGTGCTCACGATTTGGCTTTCCTCTCCCAACTCTTTTTACAAAGACTTGAGCTTGTGCAAACCCCTCTTGTGCGTTCTTGGTGTTCTTGAAACCCTAGGTTTCAAGATCTTTTGAGGTTGCTTGGGAGTCTCCAAATTTGTGGACGACCCCAAGAAGTTTGTATCACCCACTCTTTGAGCTAAGATAAGAAGAGTTTGCCTTGACCTTTGTGGTCGGCTTTTGGAGGATTAGGGTTGAAAAAGACCCGACCCTTTGTGGGCTCCTCAACGGGGAGTAGGACACCTTTGTGGTGTGGCCAAACCTCGGATTAAATCTTGTGTCTTGTGTTCTTGTTTGTTTTAACTTGAGATATTTTTACTTGCAAGATTGACATAAAGATTTTTCCGTAGAGTTTATCTAGAAGTAAAATAGCCTTTACACATTCATCTTTTCATCCTAACTTAGCTATATCTTACTTCTCACAAGAACTCGCGAAATACTTTTTCGAGTAGATTTTAGTCTAAAGTTTATAAAACAGTTGGATTGGTTCAGAGTGGTTCAACTTGCGCACGTAGCTGTTGAACCGGCCTGCACCAGTCGAACTGTGTATTTAACAATCTTTCGAAGTTTGTTGTGAAAATTTTTAGATTAGCCTATTCGCCCCCCTCTAGGCTACTTTCAATTGGTATCAGAGCTTCGTACCTCGTTTTACGCTTAACCGCGTGAGGAAACGATCATGTCTACTCAACGGGACCATGTGGATCCTCTCCTCGAGGAAATCCCCATCACATCTTCCGGTGAGGAAGTGGACCCCAAGGTCCTCGACCTCGCCATGAAGATTGCCGAGAAAATGTTCCTCAAAATGAAAGAGGAAGATGCTAAGAAAAAGGCCGAAGAAGAAGAATCAAGAAGAAAGGCCGAAGAAGATAAAGGTAAAGGAAAATTTGATTACAATGACGATCTAGTGGATCTTTTGGTGTCTAAGGTGTTGAGCAAGGTAAGTCTCAACACCGAGGGATCATCTACCAAAAGCAAAGGTAACGAATTTAGTAAAGTTCAATTCGATTACTCTAGAAATTTTATCCCCAACTTCTCTTCCGCCCCACTTGGAAAGTTACCAACTCTTAGTGAGTTGAACTATGACGAGTGGGCCGACAAGATGAAGTCGCATTTAATCGGTGTGCATCCTAGTCTTTGGGAGATTGTTAATGTAGGTATGTATAAGCCCGACCAAGGAGAAGAGATGACTCCGGAAATGATGCAAGAGGTTCATCGCAATGCTCAAGCAGTGAGCATTATTAAAGGAAGTCTTTGTCCGGAAGAATACCGGAAAGTTCAAGGAAGAGAAGATGCCCGTGACATTTGGAATATTCTTAAAATGTCACATGAGGGAGATCCCAAAGCTAAGAGACATATAGTTGAAGCTTTGGAGAGTGAGCTTGCAATATATGATTGGACAAAGGGTGAGTCGCTTCAATCACTCTTTGACCGGTTGATGGTGCTAGTAAACAAAATAAGAGTGCTTGGGAGTGAAGATTGGAGTGACTCCAAGGTCACAAGATTATTCATGAGAGCATATAAAGAAAAGGATAAGAGTCTTGCAAGGATGATAAGGGATCGTGATGACTATGAGGATATGACGCCTCATCAATTATTTGCAAAGATTCAACAACACGAGTCCGAAGAAGCCCCTATCAAGACAAGAGACTCTCATGCCTTGATCACTAATGAACAAGACAATCCCAAGAAGAACAAAGATCACAAAGCAAAGGAAGTGGTCGAGACCTCAAGTGATGAAGATAGCTCAAGTGATGAAGACACAGCTATGTTCATCAAGACATTCAAGAAATTTGTAAGAAAAAATGACAAGTTCCAAAGGAAAGGAAAGAAGAGGGCATGCTATGAATGTGGCCAAACCGGTCATTTCATAGCGGATTGTCCTAACAAGAAGGAACAAGAAGCCAAGAAGGAATACAAGAAGGACAAGTTCAAAAAGGGAGGCAAGACCAAGGGATACTTCAAGAAGAAGAAATATGGTCAAGCTCATATTGGTGAAGAATGGAACTCCGATGAAGAGAGTTCTAGCTCCGAGGAAGAGGAAGTGGTGGCAAACGTAGCCATCCAATCTACATCAAGCTCGCAACTCTTCACCAACCTACAAGATGACTCCTACACTCCAACTTGCCTCATGGCAAAAGGAGATAAGGTAACCTTATTTAGTAATGATTTTCTAAATGATGATGATGATGAACAAATTGCCATGAAAAATAAAATGATTAAAGAATTTGGCTTGAATGGATACAATGTTATCACCAAATTAATGGAGAAGCTAGATAAAAGAAAAGCAACTCTTGATGCTCAAGAAGACTTGCTTATCCTTGAAAAGGAAAGAAACCTAGAGCTTCAAAAATTGCTTCACAATAAAGATGAAATGCTAGATTTCTTGACTAAGGAAGTATCTTTAGTCAAGATAACTATAGAGAATAAAGATAAAGAAGTAATTAATATGAAAACCTCTATAGCTAATCTTGCAAATGAAAAGAATGTACTTGAAACAAGCATGTTAAGCTTGAATGTTCAAAATCAAGAACTTCAAGTGCAACTTGAAAATTTCAAGAACATCAATGCCTCATCTTTAGTGATTGAATCTAAGTCTAGCTCCTTAAATGATAATTTTTGCAAACATTGTGCCAAATATCATGCTTCTTGTTGTCTAACTAACCATGCAAGGAAGAATAGCCCACAGGTGAAGGTCAAAGAAATTTTGAAAAGATGCTCTAGCAATGATGGGTTAAAGAAAGTTGAACCCAAGTACATGTCCCTAAAGCCCAACAATGGAAGAAGGGGGCTTGGGTTCAACTCATCCAAGGAAAACCCTAGCACAGTGCATAAGGGGTGGAGATCCCCCAAGTTCATAGAGGGAACCACCCTATATGATGCATTGGGGAGGATTCACTCCTCAAATGACAAGTCACCTCAAGTAAAGGTAAACTTGAGTTCCACAAAGAGTAAGATGAAGGAAGTGGGATCCTCAAGTGGACAAAAATTTAATGCTCCCATTTCTCACTCTTATCTTTGTGATTATATGTTGACTTGGGATTTAGGGAAATTGGTTGTCAAATATGTGGGTGCCTACACTAAAAGAAAAGTCATGAAAAGAAGTGTGTGGGTACCCAAGGCTATAACTAACACTGTAGGACCCAATTCAATTTGGGTACCTAAAAGCATAGCCTAAATTTGTTTTGTAGGTCTACTCCTCTGGTGGGTCAAGTTGGGTGCTTGACAGTGGATGTACAAATCACATGACCAGGGAGAAAGACATGTTTCATTCATTGCAACTAACTCAAGAAGCACAAGAAATTGTGTTTGGAGATAGTGGCAAGAGTAAGGTGATTGGTATTGGTAAAATTCCTATCTCTGACCAACAATCACTTTCAAATGTTTTATTGGTAGATTCTTTAAGCTACAATTTGTTGTCCATTTCACAACTTTGTGGAATGGGTTATAATTGTTTATTTTCTGATGTGGATGTGAAGATCCTTAGAAGGGAGGACTCCTTAGTTGCCTTTACGGGTCGCTTGAAGGGCAAGCTTTATCTTGTTGATTTCACAACAAGTAAAGTGACGCCTGAGACTTGTTTAGTGGCAAAGTCCGACAAGGGTTGGCTATGGCATCGCCGGCTAGCCCATGTCGGTATGAGGAATTTGGCCAAACTTCAAAAGGATAATCAAATCATTGGACTAACAAATGTTGTGTTTGAGAAAGATAGGGTTTGTGGCGCATGCCAAGCAGGAAAGCAACATGGAGTCCCACATCAATCAAAGAATGTGGTCACAACAAAGAGGCCATTGGAGCTTCTTCACATGGACCTCTTCGGACCTGTGGCTTACATTAGCATTGGTGGTAGTAAGTATGGTTTAGTCATTGTTGATGATTTTTCTCGATTCACCTGGGTTTTCTTTTTGAGTGATAAAGGTGAAACTCAAGAGATATTGAAGAAATTCATGAGGAGAGCTCAAAATGAGTTTGAGCTCAAAATCAAGAAAGTGAGAAGTGACAATGGGACGGAATTCAAGAACACAGGTGTCGAAGAATTTTTAGGCGAAGAAGGAATCAAACATGAGTTCTCAGTTCCTTACACTCCACAACAAAATGGTGTTGTGGAGAGAAAGAACCGAACTTTAATTGAAGCAGCTAGAACCATGTTGGATGAGTACAAGACACCTGACAATTTTTGGGCAGAGGCGGTCAACACCGCCTGTCATGCAATCAACCGTCTCTATCTTCACAAGATCTACAAAAAGACTACTTATGAGCTTCTCACTGGTAACAAACCTAAAGTTGATTATTTTAGAGTATTTGGTTGTAAGTGTTTTATTCTTAACAAGAAAGTCAAGAGCTCAAAGTTTGCTCCTAGAGTAGACGAGGGTTTCTTGCTTGGTTATGCATCAAATGCGCATGGATATCACATTTTCAACAATACCACCGGTCTTGTTGAAATAGCGATAGACGTGACATTTGATGAGTCTAATGGCTCGCAAGGGCATGTTTCTAATGGCACTGCAGAAAATGAAGAACTACCTTGTGAGGCCATAAAGAAACTTGCAATAGGTGAAGTGAGACCTCAAGAAAAGGATGATGAGGAAGGAACTTTGTGGATGACCAATGAGGATGTTGATGTGGGTGCAAAGGTGGTGGGTGACAAATCCTCCACCCAAGCAAACCCATCAACCTCAAGTCATCCAAGTCTTGAAGAAAATCATCAATTCCAAAGGATGCCAACTATGGTAGAAGATGAACACGAAAGTGTTGATGGTGAAGTGCCTCTTGATCAAGTGAATGATGAGGAGGAGCAAATACAAAGACAACCATCAGTGCCTCATCCTAGAGTCCATCATACCATTCAAAGGGATCATCCGGTGGACAACATCCTGGGTAGCATCAGGAGAGGGGTAACAACTCGATCTCGTTTAGCTAATTTTTGTGAATTTTACTCGTTTGTTTCCTCTCTTGAGCCACTTAAGGTTGAAGAAGCATTGGGTGATCCGGATTGGATAATTGCCATGCAAGAGGAGTTGAACAACTTCACCCGGAATGAAGTCTGGTCCTTAGTCCAAAGACCCAAACAAAATGTGATTGGGACTAAATGGGTCTTTAGGAACAAACAAGATGAACATGGCGTGGTTACAAGAAACAAAACACAGTTGGTTGCCCAAGGCTACACTCAAGTGGAAGGACTTGATTTTGGTGAAACATATGCGTCGGTAGCAAGGTTAGATTCAAATAGAATTGCCTATGCTACTAACCATGATTTCAAGCTATATCAAATGGATGTCAAGAGCGCATTTCTAAATGGACCACTACAAGAGAGGGTCTATGTGGAGCAACCACCGGGCTTTGAAGATCCAAAGAAGCCAAACCATGTTTATTTACTTCACAAGGCACTCTACGGGCTTAAACAAGCCCCTAGAGCCTGGTATGACTGCCTTAAAGATTTTTTATTTAATAATGGGTTTACAATAGGAAAAGCTGACTCTACATTATTTACTCGCAAAGTTGACAATGAATTATTTGTGTGCCAAATATATGTTGATGACATTATATTTGGTAGTACTATGAAAAATTTTGTGAGGAGTTTAACAAAGTAATGACAAACAGGTTTGAGATGTCTATGATGGGCGAGCTTAAATACTTCCTGGGATTTCAAGTCAAACAGCTCAAGGAAGGTACTTTTCTATGCCAAACCAAATATACACAAGATATGCTCAAGAAGTTTGGCATGGAAAAGGCAAAACACGCCAAGACTCCAATGTCATCAAATGGACATCTCGACCTAAATGAGGAAGATAAACCTGTAGATCAAAAATTATATAGATCAATGATAGGGTCACTGCTTTACTTATGTGCATCTAGACCTGATATCATGTTGAGTGTTTGCATGTGTGCACGCTTTCAAGCAAACCCTAAAGATTGCCATCCTGTAGCAGTTAAGAGAATTCTAAGATTCACACCCAAAACCTAGGATTATGGTATCCCAAAGGCTCCCTTTTCGATTTACTTGGCTACTCTGACTCAGATTATGCCGGTTGCAAAGTAGATCGAAAAAGCACTACTGGGACTTGCCAATTCCTTGGGCAGTCCTTAGTATCATGGAGTTCCATGAAACAAAATTGTGTTGCACTTTCCACTGCAGAAGCTGAGTACATAGCAGCTGGGGCATGTTGTGCACAATTGTTATGGATGAAGCAAACCCTTAGAGATTTTGGTTGTGAGTTTAACAAAATTCCACTTTTGTGTGACAATGAGAGTGCCATAAAACTTGCAAACAATCTAGTGCAACACTCTAGAACTAAACATATTGACATCAGACACCATTTCTTGAGAGACCACGAAGCCAAAGGAGATATCGAATTGTTTCATGTGAGCACCGAAAATCAACTAGCCGATATCTTCACAAAACCCCTCGATGAGACTAGGTTTTGCTTTCTTAGGAGTGAATTAAATATCTTGGATTCTCGTAACTTAACTTGAAAACGGACACACAGATTGTTTGATTCACTATTTTTGATTGATAGTCTTCAAGCTTTGTGATGACCTTTCAAAAACTTGGTGGAAATGCTAAAATTCGAATGAATTTTAGTGCTAAGATTTTTTTTAAAACTTTTCTTGAAGCTCAACTGGCTTGGCCAGCTGAACTTTTTAGTTCAGCTGGAGGAGGCCAGCTGAACTTCGGAGCTGAACTTCAGCTCAGCTGCTTTTAACCAGATTTTACCAGGACCATCCTGGCCAAAACCGGTTGAACCGGCATTGAAGACCGGTTGAACCGGTCTCTGACCGGTCAGCGCAGGTCTGTCCGCGCAGGCCTGTCCGCGCAGGTCTGTCAGCTGTAGCTTTTTCAGTCGCGCAGTATTTTTCTTTGTTTTTCCGTGTAGCAAGCCATGCAGAATCTTTTTTTAGCCCGTCCGGTCACAGCCGCGCTCAAGTGTCAGCGTGCGCAGACTTTGGTCCTGACCGGTCGCATCCGATGAGCTGCTGGGCGCACAAATTTTTTTTGGGGCCGTTCGGTCTCAGCCGAGCTGCAGTGTCAGCATCAGGCCATGCAGATTTATATTTTTTTGACCGGTCACAGCCGTGCAGCAGCGTCAGGCGCGCAGAATATTTTTTTTGGACCGGTCGCATCGGCGCGCAGATTTTTTTTTTGGGGCTGTCTGGTCACAGCCAAGCAAGCAATGTCAGGGCGCCATGCAGAATCTATTTTTTGTCCGGTCACAGCCACGCTAAGTGTCAGGGCGTGCAGTTTTTTTGTTGGCTTGCCCAGTCGCATCCGGTCAGCAGCTGCAGGGCGCACAAAAATTTTCTGTTGACCTGACTGGTCGCTGTCCGCTCAGCTTTGTCTGCCCGCGCAGCAAGAAAAATTTGTTTTTCTGTCCGGTCACTTCCGCGCAGAAGTGTCAGGGCGGCAGGGCGCGCAGAAATTTGTTTTCTTTTGGCCTGTCCGGTCGCCTCCGCGCAGCAGTCTGCTCGCGCAAAATTATTTTTTTGGGGCCACGCAGCTTTTTCTTTTGCCGTCCGGTCTCATCTGCGCAGAACTTTTTGATTTTTTTTGTGGCGCATGGAATCTCTGCAGTACACTTTTTCAGAATCCTGCGTCAGAAATTTGAATTTTTGAATTTTTGGCGTTTTCCCTCTGCCGTTTCTGGCTCTCTGACTGCACTGGTTAGAACCAGTTGAACCGGTCCTGAGGACCAGCTCAACTGCCTATATATTTGACTCTCCCCTTCTCTTCTCTCACTCAAACCACTCTCGCCTTAGTCTCTTCGCAACATTTAGAGCCTTCCCTCTCACTCACCTAAACCGGTTCACATTTCCAAAACCTCTCCAATCATGGTGCGTCGTCGCAACCCTTCCGTGATTGAGTTTAGCAGCGACTCGGACGAGATTCAGGAGGAATCTCCCGTCCCCTCTCCTCCGCCTCGTCGCTCCCTCTCTAAGAGAGGACGTGGCTCTGGTAGGATGGATGGAGAGGGTTCTTCCATGCCCTCGCAGCCGACTCGCGGGAGAAGCCAAAAGGTTGGCGCCTCTTGACCTCGTCGTAGCACGTCTTCCTCTGGGTATGCTCCCTGCCAGGAGGAGGATGGTGCTTTCGACGACTTCATCGACCTTTCGGCACCAGATGCTCTCTATGTCACCGGACTGCACATGCATCCGGCGAACGTCACCTGCGGTCCACATGAACCTCCTGTCGACTTCTCTCTGAAGGGAGTAGACACCCTTCAGCGTCTGAGGTTCACCAATCCTACTCTCACTCCTCGTCATCCTGGTGTCCAGGACCCTCGGTTCTGGAATCTTTTCCAGGCTGACTTCTACAATTCTGTCATTCTATCCAAGAAACACCCAGTCGTCAGGCATAGGTTTATAGACTGGGAGGGATGTGAGAATATGGGAGATGCTGACATGACGTCAGCTCTCCAAAACTTAGAGAGAAAGGGGTTACGAAACATTATGACCATGGAATACCCCTGGAACGACGAGGTGGTAGCTCAGTTTTATGCCACCCTCTAGATAAAGAAAGTAGATGAGGAAGCCGATGGGTATGATTACCCAGTCATGTATTTCTTCATCCAGGGTAACTGGCACAAAGTCAGTTATCGTCGTTTTGCCCATATTCTGGGCTTCTCTGATGCAGATATTCAGGGCAGCAACATGCGAGTGCATAACATTAGGCTGCCCATGCGGGAAGAGACAAAATTTATTCATGTCTCTAATGAGCGGGAGTTCTGGACGACCGCTAACATGCATAGGTACTACAGGTACCTTAATTCTTTGTCCAGGATGACCGTTCTCCCGAAGGGCAGAAATCAAATGAACGTCCTTGGGGAGAGTCGAGTCTTCCTCCTCCTCCTTGCTCCAAACAGTCTCGCCCGCATCAATGTGTTTGACATGATCTGGGAAGAGATCGTCCGTGCTTCCTGGTCTCCTCTCAGAGGGTGTCTTCATGCACCCTTTATCATGAAGATGATCGAAGTGGTCACCCAGACCCACTTCGAAAAACCAGTCAAACACTCCCGCTACGTACCCTACTGGGTTGATTCCTCCAACCTAGCTGCTCGTACGAAGCGGGCTCCCTCAGGGTCTGGAGGCCCTTCCTCCTCCACTGAGCCACCTCCCCAGCCTCCCCATCATCCATCTTCCTCTCGCCCCGCTGCTGCCTCGCGTCCTTCTCCTTGCCGCGGATCTCCCATGCCACGTGCTCGTGGTCGTGGTCGAGGTCGTGGCCGAGGGATGGGTGCTCGCTTGGTCCATGGGTTTGCGGCGTTTTTCTCCATGTGCCGCAACATTTCTGCTGATGTCCATGAGGTGGCACGGCGTCAGCGGGAGACTGATGACAATCTTCTTCGTCAAGCTTTCACCATGGGTATGCCATTTGTCCATCGCTCGCCTGACGTGCCTCTCCATCCTCCTCCCCCGGAGATCAATGAGTGGCACCAGCAGGCCTACGGGGTGCCATTTATGTCTGCACGACGAAGAAGAAGAAGTCTATGTTGATGATCGGGAGCAGTTTGCCCCGCCTCCCTACCATGGGGATCCGGGTCAATCATCCTCTTACCCCCCGCCTCCCTACCCGGGTCCGGGTCCCATTCCTGGCGACCCTAGGCCATCCGGCTCTGGTTACCATCACCACCCTCCTCCTCCTCCTGATCATCGTACATCTTCGGCATCTGTTTTTTCTGCGGCTGATGAGCCACCTCGGGACTCCACATTTGAGGAGGACGTGATGAGGACCCTCTTCCCTGACTACACTTCATACCCTCCATCATATCCTCCGTCATATCCTCCTCCTGGAGGATATTGATTCATGTATCCTTGTCTCTCTCTTTGTTTTTGGTACTTGTTGCCAAAAAGGGGGAGAAAATCCAACCTCTAGTTTGTGGTTCTTTCTAGTTTGTGGTTCTTTCGGTTTTCTTTTGAATTATTTTTGTTTTGGCCACTGTTGTGGCTTGTATCCTTTTACCATTGTATGAAATAAAACTGTTGGGTTGTTATTCAAAGTAATATGATGGTCTTCTGGCCATCATCTTTTGTCCTATCAGTTTGTAATGATTACTTTGCTATGAAGTAAAAATGATGTGTATTTAGAGATAGTCATGTGCATCACAACTCCTGTTATGACACTCTTGCACCCCTCGGATGGTTGTATTTAGTATGGTTTTTGTCACTATCTCTAAATGTGTTGCTCACATGACATATTATGTCAAAACGTTGGATTCACAATCGTGGACACATTTAGGGGGAGCCATCTACATACAATCATTCAAAAGAAATATTCTATTGCAAATGTATATCTTTTTGACCTTAATTGTTTTGGCATCAATCACCAAAAAGGGGGAGATTGTAAGTGCAATCAACCCCAAATGAGGGTTTTGGTGATTTAATGACAAAACAAATAAGGGTACTAACAGTTTTCATTCTCAGTGTATGATTAGAAGGAAACAGAAACTTAAGGAAGCACCAAGGACTTCATGCAACAGACGTATAAAAATTTATGTAAAATCTTGTGTTGCATGATGTAATTCTTCCTTGTTCTTTTCTGCACAGGTATAGGTGTTTGCTATAGCTCAAGTCCCCAAATTCAAAAGCTATTTTTGAAAACCAAAAATCACTTTAACATTATTTGGTTGACCATGATTAGGGTTGAGAAACCTAGAGTGTTCTTACTAAAAAGCAGTTGAACTTCTTCAACTGCAGCTGAGCTTTCCAGCTGAACTTAACTTCAGCTGTGATGAGCTTCTTCAGCTGCAGCTGAGCTTTTTAGCTGTGCTGGACTTCAGCTGAGTTGAACTTTCAACTCCAGCTGAACTTCAACTTCAGCTGTGGACCTCTTTGACCATACCCAGCTGAACTTGCCCCCGGGCAGCTGAGCTGGGGTTTTCTCTCCAAAACTCTCTAGTCTAGACCAGCTGAACTGGTCCTGGGGGGCAGCTCAACTGGTCTCTGACCCTCTGACTTCTAATCTGCAGTCTGCCAGTCAGACTGGCAGTCAGGTCACCAGGGGTGTCAGGGGGCGGTTCAACCGGTCCTAGCCTGTCTGACTCGCCTGCAGGTCAGTCTGCTAGTCAGTCTGGCAGTCAGACTAGCAGACAGTCTACTGACCTGTCAGGGGGCGGTTCAACCGGTTTTCGGCATGGTTTTTGGTCAAACGGCTAGTTTTTGAGCCGTGACTATAAATAGAACCCTCTCTCTCTCTTCTTCAATACGGCTGGACACTCACTCATTTATTGCTCACCTAACTTGAGACAAAGCACTCATCTCTCCATCTCTCTCACACTCAAATCTTCCTCAAGATTCAACCTTGTTGGAGGAGCTCTTGGGTGTGAGGTTTGTGCTTGTGCTCACGATTTGGCTTTCCTCTCCCAACTCTTTTTACAAAGACTTGAGCTTGTGCAAACCCCTCTTGTGCGTTCTTGGTGTTCTTGAAACCCTAGGTTTCAAGATCTTTTGAGGTTGCTTGGGAGTCTCTAAATTTGTGGACGACCCCAAGAAGTTTGTATCACCCGCTCTTTGAGCTAAGATAAGAAGAGATTGCCTTGACCTTTGTGGTCGGCTTTTGGAGAATTAGGGTTGAAAAAGACCCGGCCCTTTGTGGGCTCCTCAACGGGGAGTAGGACACCTTTGTGGTGTGGCCAAACCTCGGATTAAATCTTGTGTCTTGTGTTCTTGTTTGTTTTAACTTGAGATATTTTTACTTGGAAGATTGACATAAAGATTTTTCCATAGAGTTTATCTAGAAGTAAAATAGCCTTTACACATTCATCTTTTCATCCTAACTTAGCTATATCTTACTTCTCACAAGAACTCGCGAAATACTTTTTCGAGTAGATTTTAGTCTAAAGTTTATAAAACAGTTGGATTGGTTCAGAGTGGTTCAACTTGCGCACGTAGCTGTTGAACCGGCCTGCACCAGTCGAACTGTGTATTTAACAATCTTTCGAAGTTTATTGTGAAAATTTTCAGATTAGCCTATTCACCCCCCTCTAGGCTACTTTCAATTCTAAAGAGCCCATTACATTTTCACAAAATAACGTATCATCCACAATAGTTATAAAATTATAACAGATTAGTCCTTTTATTTATAAACCTAACCCTGACTTTTATACAAATGATGCCTTCCAATTGAAGCGCTGGGTTTCATAATATAAAAATCAAAATGATTTTTAATATAAAAGAAAATTGTAACACCCCAGGTGTTACCCAAGGCCCTGGCTCAAGACATACACTTATGACCTGTTATCACAATGTGTTTAAGTGGAGAAGAAGGAGCACCAAAACCTGAGAAACCATGGATTAAGTAGGGAATGTTCATAGCAAAAACACTACCCAAGAATTTTATGCAATTATCACCTTGAAC
The DNA here is from genome assembly GCF_902167145.1 of Zea mays. Classification (NCBI taxonomy): domain Eukaryota; kingdom Viridiplantae; phylum Streptophyta; class Magnoliopsida; order Poales; family Poaceae; genus Zea; species Zea mays. The sequence goes on from NC_050104.1 coordinate 63,971,622, forward strand.
AAAAGAGGTTGAAACCCTAGACCCCCTTCTTGAGCCATTAGCCCCCAAACACTGGATTAAGGGCAAAGATAAGCAAATGAACATTTCATGACTTAAACCATTAACCAAAGTTTAAGTACATTAATATATCTACAAAATTCAGTAAGGGAAACATTACAAAAAGGCCCCTTAAGGACCCCAAATCAATTCATTAAGTAGAGAGCACACTAGAGCTCTCCACTTTTCTCTAAGTCCCAAAATCAACCCTAATCTAAAGATCAGAAGTGTTCACCTAGTTAATGGTGCCAAAACCACTGGGTCTAAATAACAAAAAGGAGCTAAACTACATAAGGAACCCACTGGAAAAATTTGAACCCAAGAAAAAACAGTTTGACATGATTTGAAATCCCTTTTGTCTCGGGGTGAACAGGGAGACAGACCCGATTTGGCATCCCCATATCTTGTGAACTAGGGCATATCTCCCCTTGGAACTCACATGAACTAGGTAGCCCTAGGTGCAGGGATGAGATCTCCCATAGGTCTTAGGGTGAGATTCGCACGTTTGGCTGCTCAGCAGAGGTTAGAACACGGGTAGAAGGAAATGGCCACATGTTCGACGCGCCCTGGCATCGCCAGAGCACGCCCGCGCGCTCGGCTCTGCACGCGCCGGCCGCTAGAGACCCGAACACCGTAGACCGGCCACCTTAGCCATTCTCCGCCCCGTCCGACCCTCGAGAGAGCCTCCACGTGTCTCGGTTAAGCTCCCAGAGCCGGGAATCGAACTCTACCTCGCCGAAGACACCGGATCAACGTCGCCGGACTTCACCAGATCGCCGGCGTACGTAGACCGATCTCCACGGTGAGTTTTCTCCGATTTCTTGCAGGGTAGACTCCTTAGCACCCCGTGAAGCTCCCTGTGCCCTTGGATTGAACCCTACCGCCGTGAGCAGGCCGGAGCACACGCCGCTGACGAGCCCGACCGTCTGCGCACGTGGCCCGACCGATTCCGTCCATCACCGACGATGAGCCGTACCTTGACGTGACCGCAAGGACTTCCCGGAGCTAACCCCGCCCTTCGCCGGACCTCCCTCACCACCGGTAAGCTGTGCCGCCCAGTTTACTTCCGCGGTTACTGTTTAAAAGAGGGGAGGGACCTCGGGGAGGAAGGAAAAGAAGTCAGGGGGTTTTTGAATGGTCAAATACTCAGGTGAATAGTTGCGCAGGGGCATAAGTTAAAGAACTAGTTTAGGAGAAGCCCAGGGTCCTCGGTGTAAACTGGTTTTTCATAAAACCTTTTAAACCTTAATTATTTAAATGTAAACAGAGTTTATAAAATTCATAACTTCAGTTTTATTCAACCAAATTGAGTCAAACCAATTTTGCTAGATTTTGAATAATGTGAACTGCTTAGGAAAAATACAAAACTTTTAAGTATTGCAGAAAATTTTAAAGTATTGATTTAAATAATCATCTGGCCAACGCTAAATAAAAAAAGGGAAAATAGCTACACTAGGAAAAATACAAAACTTTTAAGTATCGCAGAAAATTTTAAAGTATTGATTTAAATAGTCATCTGGCCAACGCTAAATAAAAAAAGGGTAAATAGCTACACTGTTAGACTGGGGTTAAGAAAAATCAGAGAAATAGTTAACCACTCCCTAATCTGTTTAAAAATAGTGCACCCCTCAGTATACCAAATTAAGGAAGGGTTTACCATTTAAACTCATTTTGGCCCAAAGTTAAAGAAAATAGAAAAGGTAGTTTAACAGAAGAACCAGGGGGCAACCACATTTTTGCTAGCTCACTTAGTTAGTATAGTTCACTGAAAAATTTTGTTAGACCCTCTGTTAGTACAAGAGAAATGCACTACCTTTTATTTTGTGAAAACAATGAAAACTTAGAAAAACCTTAGAAATATAATCCTGAGGAGAAACCACCCCAACCCTTGGGATAGCTAATAATATGTTATTATGAATCTAGGAAAAATGTAAGTTCTGTTGTTTGACATTTTTCAAATAACAAGTTAGTTATAAGTGCCTTTTTGGCATTAAACTTTAGAAAATTACAACTAAATATCCAGTGGGCCTTTTCTGTGATTTTGAACACAAAGACCTATTATTCCCTAGGAATCTTGGAAAAAATAAATGTTGACCCAGAAACCTCACAGAAATTGGAGCTATTGTGTAAAGTGCCCTTTTACCCTTACTTTTGTTAATTTTGCACAAGGAGTATCTGAATTAATTTCAACCTCAAATTGTTAGAATAACCCACAGAGGTCAGTGTTTACCCACTGTAATTTTTATAACATTTTTGGAAAATGTTAACTGACCATGATAGTTCAAAAATGCTTAATAAGAAGCACAATAGAAAGAAAAAGGGAAATTTTGGGAGAATTGGATAATGTACAACCAAAACCTTCCAAGAATCTCATGAAACCTAAGAATATAATTAAAGAGTGTAATTTCATTCAAAATCCCAAAAGTGAAGGTATAAAACCCCTAAGTATACCCAAAGAAAACCCTAGAGTACCACTAAATTTAGTCATGTTTTACTATGCATAGCCTTTACAATTTACCATGTCATTAATATGAATCTATCTTATTCATTGCATTCGATAGACTGTAATCTCGCTGACGGGGAGTACATCCTCGTTCTGGAGCAAGGAGTTGCTCAGGAGGTAGCCTAGGAGCCAGCACTAGAGCTTGCCATCGAGGATCTGTCTGCCCCCGCTTTGGAAGCCAAGCCCCGGTTTTATGCATAACCGTTATATATACTATTTTACTACACTTAGTGTTTGTAGGCTTGTACTGTGCACTTAAGTGTAGGAGTTGACTGGAACCTTAGTTGCATGAACTCAGGATTCCTTTTGAGATGGATACTAGTATGCTAGGTCGAGTAGCTGCTTTACTAATTAGGGATCTCGGTAGAAGTCGAGTGATTTTTCTAGCACTCGCGTGAGGACAGGAATTGGTTGTATCCATTTTTATATCATAATGATGATGGTCTATGGACAACGATCCATGGCGATGCGTTGTCTACGAGACGAAAATTGGAATAAGGATTAAGGTGTGGTACCGTGTGTCAAGCGTTTGAACGTACTAAGCACATACCGAGAAATATGGTAAATCGGTAAGCCTAGTACCTGAGTGAACCTAGCAGCAGATTGCCCTCCTCATGTGACCTAAGATGTGGTCTCCCATTCCAGTTATGGTGGGTACAAGTGCGGTCACTACACGACGGCAGTCAGGGTCAGTGAGGCATTGTATGCCAAGGCGGTGAGCCCCTCTCTGCTGATGGGGAATCGATGGGGACGATTAATGTGTGTGGGGACGGAGTGCCTCGCCACGTCGTGTGTTTAGGTTTACCTTGCAAGGATAAAACTCGATTCGAATCGTCTGCTTCTCTTAGCTAATGAGACTGCTTGATCCATGCTGCTACATTGAGTAACAAGTGGAAATGTGTTTGGCAAAAAGATGTTGATTGATAAAATGTTTGATACCATGTATGAATAGCTAGGTACTCATCTAGATTAAAAAGGATCATACTAAAACTTGAAAAGCTAAAACTTGATTTTAGACTCAGCTAGTGTTTTTGGCAACCAAACCCCTTAGCCAAACAGCTGCATGTCTAGAGGTAGAGGAGTAGACTCCTCACACCGGGTATGTCTAGCTGAGTATTAGTATACTCAGCCTTGCTTGTGGCATATTTTTTTCACAGGTGCTTTGGAGGACATGGTTGTTGGAGTGACTTGGCCGTCCATCTTGCCACCGGGTTGGACAGTAGAGTGGGACCCTACCTCGGCAGAGGAGGAGCATGAGGAATGATAGGACATGCTTCCCCATCCCTCTGTTTATTTATCGTTAGTTATATTCCGCTGCAACCCGAACAATGATCACTGCTTTTGCTAAACTCCGATGATGTTGTAATAAACTAATACTCCTTAATGTATGGTTTTATGGTTTATTGTATTTGCTTTGTGCCTCACCTTCGAGTGAGTACGTGGTACTTGATACTGTTAGTGGCCTCGTCGGACTAGATCCGAGGGACTGACGTTTTATTCCTATTTAAGTGTTTTCTAGCCTTTAAGGTGGGACTTCGGGCGGTTCCGCCACAGTTGGTATCGGAGCTTGTACCACCACAGAGGAATCAATAAACCGTAATTACCATCTTTTCGAAAGGTAAAACTTGTTAGAAACCCTGTCAGATAGATCGGTAAGGCGGTAGGGATGAACATAGAGCGTGAAGCCTTAGGATACTAGAGGGGTAGCTAGGTGGCTATTTGAGTGAGCCCTACAGGCTACTATAAGGGATGGGGATTCTCCCTATTCCCTATAAGTTGATGTGAGGTCATTTAGGATGAGCATGCATGCATCAATTATTTCAAATTACTTGGTAATTGGTCAAGAACCTTAAATGTTATGAGACACGATAATAAAGAATTAAGTACACTTCGTGACCTCGACGTAACTTTAGAAAAGCCAAGAACTGATTTCCCTTTATTTTTTGTAATTCTTTTTCTTTTTCGCTTAAGCTTACCCTTACACAGATGACTTCTCATGAATCCTCAGAAGGAGGGAACACACATTCCCACATGGACGGACTTGCACGAGAGGGTTTTTCCCCGCATCTTGTGGGAGGTGCTGCAGGGAGCCAGTTATACGATGCCTCCCCAGTACGCGGTGTAGCTGTTCGAGGAGCACCGAGTACCTCGCTGTAGGGTGAGGATGACTTTGGAGCCTCATCCCTTGCAGCCGGGCTGGCGTTCGTTGGACTCCGAGTCTTTTGGATACCGGGCTGAGGACATTATTGAGGCCATTGCTCTCCACGGGTTGACGACCTTTTGTGGCTTTCACCCCTTGGAGCTGTCCACTCATCCCAATGGTTTGTTCCCCGCTGAAAAGGAGGACGACCCAATGTGGAAGGATCGGGTGGAGCATGCCAAGGATGTGTGTGCTCTTTACCCTGGGCAGACTGCTCACCTCACGATGTGATGCATGAATGCCCTGTACCGCCTGCAAGCGGTGCGAGGAGAGGCAATGTCCCAGCTAATGGGCTTGGTGGAGGCTACCAAGATCACCCTAGATAACTAGGAGGACCTTGTGGTAGACCTATCCACTGAGATGGTGGAAAAGGACCTCCAGGTGGAGTAGATGGCCACCCAGATCCAAGAGCTTGAGTAGCTAGTAGGAGCCAGGGAGAACACCATCGAAGTTCTCGAGGATCAGCTTATAAACACTCAGCAGCAACTTGAGGAAGCTAACCAGCACTTGGATATGCACCATCAGGAGATTCAGGACATGGAGGCCGACGAGGATGTTGACATCGAGGGAGGAGTGGAGCCGGAGCCTGCATCCAGCCTGGACACTGCTGGCTCAGGGAGACCCCCTTCCCCCGAGTCAAGCGTTGCCTCGTTTGCTCATTAGGTTAAAGGGATAGGGATAGAAGTGTGTGGCGGTAGAACTCCTCGAAACTATCTTAGCTTTTGCACCCTTGGGGTACTAGGCTAGACAGAGTTGAGTCTTTTGAGCATTAATGTAACCAGTAGCAAACTCTTTTGGAATTATGCATGATAGATGATGTCAACTTTAACTTATGAAGAAAGTTTTATGTCATGTGGTATCTTTTATGAAATATGCAAGGAAATGTTGGCATTTTGCAAACTTTGTCCTTTCGAATCTTTTACCACGTATGAACCCTGACATCAAACGTATGATATTAAGAGCATCCTAAATTTTGAGATGGCAGGAAGAGCGTGCCATGGACAAAATGAGCGCATTCCTCCACCACTGCCACCGCCTCACCATGCAAGAACTGATGGCTCAGCAGAATGAGATTCTGCGACAGTTGGCTCAGCGTCAGCCACAACCTCAGCACTATGGTGGTGGTGATCACCGTCAGCGTCCCCCAGCAGCGGCCACTTATCAGGAATTCCTCAGCACTTAACCGCCGTTGTTCACTCGGGCAGAGGATCCACTTGATGCTGATGTATGGCTCAGGGTAGTGGAATCCAAATTCCCACTGCTTAATGGAGTTTGTTCAGATGTGGCTAAGGTCCGGTTCGCCACCCAGCAGCTTCGCAGACCCGAGCGGACTTGGTGGGACCACTTTCTCGCTATGCAGACAATTGATCACGTGGTGGAATGGAGAGAATTTAAGGCAGCATTCAGAGGGCATCACATACCAGCAGGCATCATGGACCGCAAGCTTAATGAATTTCTGGCACTTACTCAGGGGAATCGTACTGTGTTGCAATACACTCAGGCTTTCAATGACCTGTGTTAGTACGCAGGCTATCATGATGACACTGATAAGAAGAAGAGGGACAGGTTCAGGAGGTGCCTCAGTACTAAGCTCCGCAACCGTCTCAATACAGTCAGGGCCAACAGCTACAATGAGTTAGTCAACATGGCCATTTCTTAGGAAGACTGCATCACAGCCCGCCAGGCAGAAAAGAAGAGGAAGACCCCTATGGCAGGACCTTCAGCTCAGCCTCAGCGCTTCAGGATTGTATCTGATGCTCAGAACAGGGGACCTCAGCAGTAGCAAGGACGGTGGGTGATTCGACCCCAACAGCAGCAGCAGACACCCAACCGCTCTTAGCCCCCAGTTCAGAGGAACCACAACCAGCCACAGCAGCAGTACCGTCAGGTCAATGACAACAGATGTTTCACTTGTGGCAGCACGGGGCACTATGCCAAGAATTGTCCCAAGAACCAGCAGAGGCAGGGGCAGAATTCCAATCAGAACCAAGGCAAGAGGCAGAAGGTGCAAGTGAGGCAAGGCAGGCTGAACTTCACCACCATGGCTGATATTCCTGAGGGAGCACCCGTCATGACTGGTATCTTTTCCGTTTTGAATTATCATGTAGTCATTCTTTTTTATTCTGGTGCATCACACAGTTTTATTAGTGCAAAATTTAGTGCCCAATGCCAGTTACCTTTCCACCACACAAATGGAGGCATTACCATCTCAACACAAGGAGGCAGGGTTGCCACCTATCAAATCAACAGGCAAGTGCCTATAAAATTTGGTAGTCTTGTGATTAGAGCCACCCTCCTCATTTTGGGATTGGATAGTGTGGATATCATATTAGGAACTGACTGGTTATCAAGGCATTAGGCAGTGATTGATATTGCAGCAAGGGCCATTGAGATACACTCACCTACTTGTGGTGAAACCACGTTATATTTGCCTAACCAGGGTTGTACCCGTTCCTGTGCCTTCGCCCTGGTAGGATCACCTGTTGAGAAAATTCTAGTGGTTTGTGAGTACCTAGATGTTTTTCCAGATGAATTGCCAGGGATGCCACCCGACAGAGACATAGAGTTTCCAATTGAGTTGCAACCCGGAACTGTGCCTATATCCAAGAGACCCTATCGGATGCCTCCAGCAGAGTTGGCGGAATTGAAAAAGCAGTTACAAGAGTTGTTGGACAAGGGATTCATTCGCCCAAGCACTTCACCATGGGGATGTCCAGCCTTGTTCGTGAAGAAGAAAGATGAGAGTCTGAGATTATGTGTTGATTACTGCCCTCTCAATGCAGTGACAATCAAAAATAAGTATCCGTTGCCCCGCATTGATGTATTGTTTGATCAGTTGGTGGGAGCCAAGCTATTTTCCAAGATAGACCTTCGCTCTGGCTATCATCAGATCAAAATCAGGGCCAGTGATATTCCAAAGACAGGTTTCTCTACCAGATATGGACTTTAGTACTTGGTGATGTCTTTCGGGCTGACCAATGCCCTGGCTTATTTCATGTACTTGATGAACTCAGTTTATGCCAGAGTTGGACAAGTTTGTAGTGGTCTTCATTGATGTTATTCTGGTCTATTCCAAGAATGAAGACGAGCATACTGAGCATCTACATATTGTACTCCAGCGACTGCGTGATCATCGCTTATATGCTAAGTTGTCCAAATGTGATTTCTGGCTAAGGGAAATCAAATTTTTGGGTCACACCATTTCTCAGGATGGGGCATCAGTTGATCCTAAGAAAGTGCAGGAAGTGATGGATTGGAAGCCTCCTATCACTGTGCGGTAGATTCGGAGTTTTCTGGGATTGGCAGGGTATTATCGGCGGTTTATCTCAGATTTCTCTAGGATTGCCAAGCCAATGACTGAATTGTTGAAGAAAGGGGTAAAGTATGAATGGAGTCAGAAATGTGAGGATTCCTTCCATGCATTGAGGCAGCATCTGACAACAGCACCCGTGCTGGCACAGCCTGACAACACAAAACCCTTTGAGGTTTATTGCGATGCTTCAGGCACTGGATTGGGATGTGTCTTGATGCAGGACAACAAAGTTATTGCTTATGCATCCCGAGCACTCAGGCCTCATGAGCAGAACTACCCCACCCATGATCTAGAGTTAGCAGCCGTAGTTCATGCTCTGAAGATATGGAGACATTACTTGATGGGAGCTCATTATAATATCTATACTGATCACAAGAGTCTCAAGTATATATTCACTCAGGCTAATCTTAATATGAGGCAGAGAAGATTGTTGGAATTAATCAAGGACTATGATTTGGAAGTGCATTACCATCTTGGCAAGGCCAATGTTGTGCCAGATGCATTAAGCCAGAAGGCCCAGTGCAACTGTGTGATTATGGACTCCAAGATCGCCACTCTGTGTGACGAGTTGTGCAAGTTGAACATGGAAGTTGTTTCCTCAGGTAATTTGAGTTATATCTCAGTGGAGCCCACTTTACATGAGCAGATAATCATGGCACAGAACGGTGACAAGGGTGTTCAAGTCATTAAGGAAATGATCGAACAAAAGGTAGATAAGTACATATGCTTCCATCAGGACAGCAAGGGAATTCTATGGTTTGGAGACCGATTGGTTGTTCCTAAAAATCCCGAGCTCAGAAAGAAAATATTGGATGAAGCTCACCTTTCCAAATTTTCCATGCACCCCGGCAGTAACAAGATGTATCATGATCTCAGATCCTTGTACTGGTGGACCAGAATGAAGAGGGAAATTGCTAAGTATATATCTGAATGTGACACTTGCCAAAGAGTCAAGGCCAGTCATTTGAGGGTAGCAGGTACCTTACAGCCCCTTCCCATACCATCTTGGAAATGGGAGGATCTCAGCATGGATTTTATTGTAGGTTTACCCAACACATCCTGACACCACGATTTCATTTGGGTCATTGTGGATAGGTTGACCAAGACAACTCATTTCTTGCCAGTACATACCACTCATAGGGCAGAAAAGTATGCAGAAATCTATATTGACCAGATAGTGCGTCTGCATGGAATACCAAAGACTATCGTGTCAGATAGAGGAGAACCATTCGTAGCACGTTTCTGGGAGCAGCTGCAAGAGTCACTGGGAACTCAGGTGATAAGGAGCTCAGCATACCATCCTCAGACAGATGGCTAGACAGAAAGGGTAAACTAGATTTTGGAGGACATGCTGAGGGCATGTGTGCTGCACAATGGGAAGAATTGGGACAAGTGCCTTTCCTTAGCGGAGTTCTCTTATAACAACAGCTACCAGTCCAGCCTAAAGATGGCACCGTTCGAGGCCTTGTATGGGAGAAGGTGTAGGACACCACTAAATTGGTCACAAGCTGGAGAGAGGGAAATATTTGGACCTGACCTGGTACTTGAAGCCGAGGAGAAGGTCAGAGTCATTAAGGAGAACTTAGAAGCTGCTCAGGCCACGAAGAAGAGTTACCATGATAAGAGGAGGAGGCCTCTACGATTTGAAGTGGGAGATCATGTTTATCTTAAGGTGTCACCCACCAAAGGCGTACAAAGATTTGGAATCAAGGGCAAGTTAGCTCCTCGCTACATTGGGTCCTATGAAATCAAAGAAACTTGTGGACCTATGGCATATCAATTGAAGTTGCCACCTCATATGTCAGCAGTTCATGACGTATTCCACGTATCTCAGCTACGGAAGTGTGTCCGCTTACCCACGGAAGTGCTACCGGAACCAGAATTGGAGATAGAACCAGACTTGTCTTATCAAGAGCACCCCGTCAGGGTATTGGACCAAAAGGAGAGATCAACTCGGGCAAGGTCGATCAAGATGTATAAGATTCAGTGGAGCCACCATTTAGTAGAAGAGGCTACGTGGGAGACTAAGGACTTTCTACGTTCTCGCTTCCCCGACTTTCTGCCTAAACGAGTCGGTACGTAACCCAAAACCCCACCACCACCTGCCCTTTGAATCTAAATATAAGAAAAAAAACTTAGTGGTTAAGAGTAGAGTAACTTTTGAAAATAACTCAAAAAGGGCTTCCTTCTGAAGTTGCAAAGAGAATGACATTCGAAGAGCAGTTAGTTAGAGCAACTTGGTGAAAGGAAACCGCAACACACCAACACACCTTTTTGGTATCCCCTCGCAAGGATCCCTACCCAAATCTCGGGACGAGATTCCTTTAAGGGGGAGGGCTGTAACACCCCAGGTGTTACCCAAGGCCCTAGCTCCAGACATACACTTATGACCTGTTATCACAATGTGTTTAAGTGGAGAAGAAGGAGCATCAAAACCTGAGAAACCATGGATTAAGTAGGGAATGTTCATAGCAAAAACACTACCCAAGAATTTTATGCAATTATCACCTTGAACAAAAGAGGTTGAAACCCTAGTCCCCCTTCTTGAGCCATTAGCCCCCAAACACTGGATTAAGGGCAAAGATAAGCAAATGAACATTTCATGACTTGAACCCTTAATCAAAGTTTAAGTACATTAATATATCTACAAAATTCAGTCAGGGAAACATTACAAAAAGGCCCCTTAAAGACCCCAAATCAATTCCTTAAGTAGAGAGCACACTAGAGCTCTCCACTTTTCTCTAAGTCCCAAAATCAACCCTAATCTAAAGATCAGTAGTGTTCACCTAGTTAATGGCGCCAAAACCACTGGGTCTAAATAACAAAAGGAGCTAAACTACCTAAGGAACCCATTGGAAAAATTTGAACCCAAGCCAAAACCGTTTGACATGATTTGACATCACTTTTATCTCGGGGTGAACAGGGAGACATACCCGATTTGGCATCCCCATATCTTGTGAACTAGTGCATATCTCCCCTTAGAACTCACATGAACTAGGTAGCCCTAGGTGCAGGGATGAGATCTCCCAAAGGTCTTAGGGTGAGATTCACACGTTTGGCTGCTCAGCAGGGGTTAGAACACGTGCAGATGGAAATGGCCACATGTTCGACGCGCCCTGGCATCGCCAGATCACACCCTGGTGCTCGGCCCCGCGTGCACCGCGCCACGCCAAGCCAAACCCGTGCCCCCGCCCGGGCCCGCACCTATAAAGCCAACCGAGGCTTCAACCGTACGCCCCCGCTCGCTCTCAACCTCGCCGGAGCGCCAGTTCACCGGCAATTGCTCTGCGCACGGCGTGCCAGCGGCCGCCAGAGACCCGAACACCTTAGACTGGCCACCCTAGCCATTCCCCGCCCCGTCCGACCCTTGCGAGAGCCTCCACGTGTCTCGGTGAAGCTCCCAGAGCTGGGAATCGAACTCTACCTCGCCGGAGACACCGTATCAATGTCGCCGGACTTCACTAGATCGCCGACATACGTAGACCAAGCTCCACGGTGAGTTTTTCTCTGATTCCTTGCACGGGTAGACTCCTTAGCACCCCGTGAAGCTCCCTGTGCCCTTGGATTGAACCCTACTGTCGTGAGCAGGCCGGAGCACACGCCGCCGACGATCCCGACTGCCTACGCACGTTGCCCGACCGATTCCGGCCATCACCGACGACGAGCCGTACCTCGACGTGACCGCAAGGACTTCCCGGAGCTAACCCCGCCCTTCGCCGGACCTCCCTCGCCGCCGGTAAGCCGCGCCGCCCTGTTTACTTCCGCGGTTACTGTTTAAAAGGGGGGAGGGACTCAGGGAGGAAGGAAAAGAAGTCAGGGGGGTTTTTGAATGGTCAGAGACTCAGGTGAATAGTTGCGTAGGGGCATAAGTTAAAGAACTAGTTTAGGAGAAGCCCAGGGTCCTCGGTGTAAACTGGTTTTTCATAAAACCTTTTAAACCTTAATCATTTAAATGTAAACAGAGCTTATAAAATTCATAACTTCAGTTTTATTCAACCAAATTGAGTCAAACCAATTTTGCTAGATTTTGAATAATGTGAACTACTTAGGAAAAATACAAAACCCCTAAGTATTGGAGAAAATTTTAAAGTATTGATTTAAATAGTCATCTGGCCAAAAGCTAAATAAAAGAGGGAAAAATAGCTACACTGTTAGACTGGGGTTAAGAAAAATCAGAGAAATACCTAACCACTCCCTATTCTGTTTAAAAATAGTACACCAAATTAAGGAAGGGTTTACCATTTAAACTCATTTTGGCCCAAAGTTAAAGAAAATAGAAAAGGTAGTTTAACAGAAGAACCAGGGGGCAACCACATTTTTGCTAGCTCACTTAGTTAGTATAGTTCACTAGAAAATTTCGTTAGACCCTCTGTTAGTACAAAAGAAATGCACTACCTTTTATTTTGTGAAAACAATGAAAACTTAGAAAAACCTTAGAAAAATAATCCTGAGGAGAAACCACCCCAACTCTTGGGATAGCTAATAATATGTTATTATGAATCTAGGAAAAATGTAAGTTCTGTTGTTTGACATTTTTCAAATAACAAGTTAGTCATAAGTGCCTTTTTGGCATTAAACTTTAGAAAATTACAACTAAATATCCAATGAGCCTTTTTCTGTGATTTTTAACACAAAGACCTATTATTACCTAGGAATCTTGGCAAAAATAAATGTTGACCCAGAAACCTCACAGAAATTGGAGCTCTAGTGTAAAGTGCCCTTTTACCCTTACTTTTGTTAATTTTTCACAAGGAGTATCTGAATTAATTTCAACCTCAAATTGTTAGAATAACTCACAGAGGTCAGTGTTTACCCATTGTTATTCTTATAACATATTTGGGAAATGTTAACTGACCATGATAGTTCAAAAATGCTTAATAAGAAGCACAATAGAAAGAAAAAGGGAAATTTTGGGAGAATTGGATAATGTACAACCAAAACCTTCCAAGAATCTCATGAAACCTAAGAATATAATTAACGAGTGTAAGTTCATTCAAAATCCTAAAAGTGAAGGTATAAAACCCCTAAGTATACCCAAAGGAAACCCTAGAGTACCACTAAATTTAGTCATGTTTTACTATGCATAGCCTTTACAATTTACCATGTCATTAATATACATCTATCTTATTCATTGCATTCGATAGACTGTAATCTCGCTGACGGGGAGTACATCCTCGTTCCGGAGCAAGGAGTTGCTCAGGAGGTAGCCCAGGAGCCAGCGCTAGAGCCTGTCATCGAGGATCTGCCTGCCCCCGCTTTGGAAGCCAAGCCCCGATTTTATGCATAACCGTTATATATACTATTTTACTACACTTAGTGTTTGTAGGCTTGAACTGTGCACTTAAGTGTAGGAGTTGACTGGAACCTTAGTTGCATGAACTCAGGATTCCTTTTGAGATGGATACTAGTATGCTAGGTCGAGTAGCTGCTTTACTAATTAGGGATCTCGGTAGAAGTCGAGTGATTTTTCTAGCACTCGAGAGAGGTTAGGAATTGGTTGTATCCATTTTTATATCATAATGATGATGGTCTGTGGACAACGATCCATGGGGATGCGTTGTCTACGAGACAGAAATTGCAATAAGGATTAAGGTGTGGTACCGTGTGTCAAGCGTCTGAACGTACTAAGCACATGCCGAGAAATATGGTAAATCGGTAAGCCTAGTACATGAGTGAACCTGGTAGTAGATTGCCCTCCTCACGTGACCTGAGATGTGGTCTCCCATTCCGGTTATGGTGGATACAAGTGCGGTCACTGCACGACGGCAGTCGGGGTCAGTGAGGCATTGTACGCCAAGGCGGTGAGCCCCTCTCTGCTGACGGGGAATTGATGGGGGCGGTTGATGTGTGTGGGGACGGAGTGCCTCGCCACGTCGCGTGTTTAGGTTTACCTTGCAAGGATAAAACTTGATTCAAATCGTCTGCTTCTCGCAGCTAATGAGACTGCTTGATCCATGCTGCTACATTGAGTAACAAGTGGAAATGTGTTTGGCAAAAAGATGTTGATTGATAAAATGTTTGATACCATGTATGAATAGCTAGGTACTCATCTAGATTAAAAAGGATCATACTAAAACTTGAAAAGCTAAAACTTGATTTTAGACTCAGCTAGTGTTTTTGGCAAACCAAACCCCTCAGCCAAACAGCTGCATGTCTAGAGGTAGAGGAGTAGACTCCTCACACCTGGTAAGTCTAGCTGAGTATTAGTATACTCAGCCTTGCTTGTGGCATATTTTTTTCACAGGTTCTTTGGAGGACATGGTTGCAGGAGTGATTTGGCCGTCCATCTTGCCACCGGGTTGGACAGTCGAGTGGGACCCTACCTCGGCAGAGGAGGAGCATGAGGAGTGATGGGACAGGCTTCCCCATCCCTCCGTTTATTTATCGTTAGTTATATTCCGCTGCAACCCGAACAATGATCACTGCTTTTGCTAAACTCCGATGATGTTGTAATAAACTAGTACTCCTTAATGATTGGTTTTATGTTTTATTGTATTTGCTCTGTGCCTCACCTTCGAGTGAGTACGTGGTACTTGATCCTGTTAGTGGCCTCGTCGGACTAGATTCGAGGGACTGACGTTTTATTCCTATTTAAGTGTGGTCTAGCCTTTAAGGTGGGACTTAGGCACTTAAGTTGGAATAATTCGGGCGGTTCCGCCACAAAAATCTAGAAACTTAGTAAATTCATATATATCATGTTTTAATTCTGATTTTAGTGGTTCTCGAACCTATGGGTTCATAGCGACACATAGAATATTATTGAGTGGTCTGTTTCCATCATTGGTGTAATGTTATTTTTACATATTCTTTATCTATCAATATGTATTGCAACGATTAGAAGCGAGGTTGTGAGGCAAACCCGGGCGCGAATCAAATGTCCATGTTTTGTGGGACAAATTGGAGTAATTTGCAAAAGTCCCCAAGAGCACCCATATGGCTTAACTCTAAAATCAGTGATATCAAGGCAAGTTTATGCCCTAATATCTCTTGATCTATGGAGATTTTTCCATGGGTCATTACAACAAACTTGAAGAGCTATTTTAGTAGTTCAAGTTTGATTAAGTGATCTAGCCCAAGAACTGTACATAAATTGGAGTAAAATGGACTTGAAGTTGGACTGTCAGTCGAATCAGGCACTAAAGTTTGACTGTCAGTGAACTCTGATGAACTTTGTGGCCGAATTTTGCATGATCTAGTGAGTATTCGACCAAGAACTTTGTAACAAAATCAAAGCTGGTATATATACCAACAACTTTTGTACAGTCGGATTGGTAGCTTCCCACATGAAATTGAAAAATTAAGCTCCTTAAATCACTTTGTCAGGCGCACTAAAGAAGATCGCCATTGTACAGTGAACTCCAAAGGTTCTAGGTGCAGCGCACCTCACCACCGGCGATCGAGCGCAGTGATTCGAGCTCGCCGTAAAGATTCGTGCACGGCGCGGTGTGGATATTACCGGACCAGTGAAAAGATCGTGACCGCGGATGACATGGTGAGCTAGCCACTGCAACCACTTGCCTCGCGACCAGCCGAGATGCCATCGCCGGAGTTCACCGCTTGCCGCAAGGATGCCACGTGCTTGGGGACGTTACCACGTCACAGTAGGTCGCAGTAGACAGCCCATCTGCTGCTTGAGTATTTACCTTGTTGAGCGCCACGATAGTTGTGCTCCGGTGACTCACCACCCCTCCGGCCGCAAGCTCATCTCATCCCAAATTCACGAAACACTTGAGTGATCACTATAAATTGAGTGTTCGGCCTGCTCCACTATGTTGTTATGAAGCCAGTGCACCGCTCCTTATTGCCGATTAGCCACCATAGCCCCTGAATTCCTATTTTCCCCCAAATCGGCCAAGAACGCCGCCGTGAGACACCTCGTCGTGGCCAGCCATCCACAGGTCGGTTCATACTTCTCTAGTTGGTGTTCTAGTATCCTTAGGGTCTCCTGTTGCTTGTAAACTCGGTCAATTGAACGCTACCGCGCTAGGTCGATGGGAACAGCTCTGCCAATCCTCGGTGTTCGCTGTCGTTGTGGAGGGGGGATTTCGAGTCAGATTAGCCCAATTAGTACATGGACTAGGATCGTCTTGGGTCAGGGATGATGATCTGATACTCAGTATCAGCGGTCATCGCCGTTTGAAGCAAGTCCCAGCAAGGGGTGGCCGACGGGCGAACGCGCCGTCGTCAATGCCCTAAAGCCGTTAAGAAATAGAAGTGCAAGGGCCTTTGTGCAAATGTTAGTGAGACAGATGAATAGTGCCATGGGCTCTTTACTGGTTATTCAAATACCTAGGGGCCTCGACGCAAGACCGTAACGCGGGCGCGGGCACGTGCGTATTCTCCTATTTGTGGGCCGACTTGGGCCAGAATTGGCCCAACACTATTTATGGTTTCTCTTTTTCTTTTTACTGGCAGGTTAGAAAATCTGTAGAAAATAGTAGAAAAATGATAAAATTATGAGATAATTTTTCTAGAATTCTAAAATCACAAGTATTTAATAAAAATAGTTCCAGGATTTTTGTCCCAAACCTAGAATTATATAGCCTTTAAAGGTGCTCAAACCAAGCCTTTTAGAATTTTAGAAATAATTTAGTAGCTCTAAAAATTGTAAAACTTTTTGGGTAGGCTTGGTATGATGTTTGAAGACCCTAGGTGAAGTTTGAAATGATTCGAACACTATTTGGACACAAACCCAATAACTAGCCTCCTAGGGTTATGTTACTTAACACTAATAGATTACCAACTTAGGAAACACTAGTGATTAGTTTGTACCGTGAAGGAAAGTTGTATTCAAGATACAAATTGGTATGTTTCTATTATATAACTGCATATTCATAACATCACATAAGCATTCATGTACATGTATTGTCATGTATAGAAAATGAGGAAGAAACTGTGGTAGAAGAAGTTGTTTCCCAAGTTGAAAATCCTCCAGCCGATAACAACTTTTACTTCGACATCTACAGAGTGGACCCTGAACCTCCTGCAACACAAGGCAAGCCCCGGTGCATTATCCCTTTTCCTTGTTGTTTAAAAACTTTATAAGCTAGTTTGATGCATTAGGTGATAGGAGTTGTGTGCTAAACAATTGATGCATTCCCTTCCTTGGAAAACTGATTACCATTCCTTGTTACCTGATTTACTTAAAGTTTTCTGATGCTTAGCCTTGCTTTAGAAAACAAAAATGTTTTTTTTAAACAAAAGGTGATGCATCATATGGGATGGGGATTTTTATAATGAAAAGACTAATGATGGTGGATCCATCACGACCGTGATGGGTTCAACATCTGAAAAGACACACCTCTGCCAGGTACCAAACTTTGGATTATGAATGATAAGACGAGACCGGGCAGGTTACTTGCATAAGAAGAGAGTCTTGGTGTAGTGTCTCCGTCTAAGTCGCTTAATGACCGAGCCGATGTAGGCCTGCTAACCGAGGACCTTTTAACTAGCCATATGCCTCGTCATGGGTAAACTTTGCCATGGTCGGACCAATACCAGAAAGGCCACCACACAATGGGAGTGGAGAGATGGCGAGAGTAGCGTGTACCCTCTATGGCAAGAGGCTGGACGGTGGAGTATCTGTGCTCTCCGTTGGCGTGAACCCATTCTGGTCTTGAGAAACCCGGTGGCGAGTTGACATATGCAAGGGTTAAGTGCAACATATGTCGTGTGGTTGGAGATCCCCAACTGGGTATTAATCGATTCGTATCGTCGTTATTTCACGGACATGAACACTTGGTCACTTACTTACACATAGCAATCTAGTGAACTAAAGGGATGATAAGAGACGGCTAGCATAGGCCAAGTGCTTGATCTAGTATAGAAAGAACTCTAGATGCAGGTAACTACTTAACCTGATAATAAAAATGGATTTTTAAGGATCCACTCATAGTAAGCTTTTCTGCAAATAGTGTCTTTGAATCTTTATAAGCTTTACCTTGAATCCCAAAAAGCCAATATATCCTTGAGAGTCTTTTTCCTTTGACGGGTAAGACTTGCGAAAGTACACTCCGTACTCAGGGTTTTCAAACCCATGTTGTTGTAGATGATGAAACAGCTGAGTTCTGCTGTTTCTGTTCCAAGGTGGTGCCCAAGCAGGAGGAAGAGCACTAAACTTATTTGGGGAGGGTGTTTTTCCTCCCGGTATTGCAATAATAAGTTCCACACTCGAACATCCGGTTATGTAATAACTACTCTTTCTATATTTTTGTATGAATGTAAATTATATTATTGTAATCCTTTCCGCTCATCCTTTACTCCGATTATGTGTAATGTCTATGTGATGGTTAAGCGCTCTTGGGCGATATGATGGAGATACAGATAATCGAACTTGTCGAGTCATTATGCACACCTGCATGACTATCGGAGGTCCTTAGGACAAGGACATCTGTAGGTGGACCTAATACCTTGGGAGGTTCTGCGACAGCTGGTATCGGAGCGAAGCCCGTCTCTTCGAACATTATGTAGTACTTCAAAAGGTTTTAAAAGACTTACCTTGAAACATTCTTTCATTCTTATCTTGCCACTTTCTTTTGAAGTCGGCTACCAGAGTGCCAAATAATAGTATACGTAGGAGGTAGGGGATCAACAAAACGTTGATTCCATAATCATTAGGTCATGCATGCATCATGTTCAAACTATACTAAATAAATCTTCCCCTCTTATGGAGATATGGCGCGCACCAGGACTACTCAACGAAAGGCAACCGGACCCCGAGGTGTGCCCCGACACTAGTTGGCTCCTCGACATGAGGGGAGCAGTAGCGGAAGCAATGATCCCATAGGGGATCTAGAGGCCAAGGTTGAACGACTCACTTCAGAACTGCACCATGGAAATAGGGAGAGTGCGCGAGATAACCGCCACATTGCTGGGCTATCGGCGGAGGTTAATCGCTTGCAGCAGGAAATCGTGGAACGAGACACGACCATAGACTGGGCCGTAAATTCGCGCTCTTTTGCCTGGGATTGCGAGGCAAATGCTCTAGCCCCGGTAGCAGAACTAAGCGCAGCTCTAGAGAATCTGCAAGCATACTATAACACTCTGCATGAGGAAGTGCACGTGTTATTCGACCGACTGCATCTGAATGTGCCACCAGAAGTTGCAGCAATGGGAGCCGGGACATCTGGAGCACCTAGTGGAGGACCTGATGGAGAGTTGGATCTTTTTGAAGCCCCTCCTTCCATGAAACTCGCAGATAAACGTTCTCCCAAAGATGGCAGTGGAGCGGGAGCGGCCAAGGACGAAGATAATTAGAGTAGTGTAGTATAAGGAAGTTGAGTTGTACTAGTGAGTATGTATAATTAGTACTTGTTTGGCATAATGTAATAAAGGTGGTGTACTTTCGGCATGTAATAATTCAGTATATTTTTCTTCCTCAGATGCCATCAAGAACTAATGCTCAAGACGGGCGAGAACTTCCCGCGACGGGGAGGAAACTCCAAACCCGCCACCTGTACCTCCCACATTGGCTGAGGCTATTGTTGCCTTAGTTAATGCCACCGCTGACAACACTCGTTTCCTGCATGAATTAGCAGGGAATAAGTTTCAGCAGCATGGAGGCCGAGGTCAACCCCAAGGGCCCCGAGACACCACGTACTTGGAGTTTTCTGAAACTCGTCCACCACTTTTTGTTAAAGCTGAATAACCTTTGGAAGCGGATGAACGGATATGAATCATGGAGCACAAATTCGGACTGATCCGGTGTACTGAAACCTAGAAACCCCTGTTCGCCGCCTAACAATTGAGAGGTCCTGCCAGCACCTGGTGGGCAAATTTTTTAGCTATTCAGACTGCCGGACATCTGGTCACGTGGGCGAAATTCAAGAAGGCGTTCAGGGAACATTATGTTCCAGAAGGGGTTTTACAGATGAAGCTGGAGAGTTTATACATTTAAAGCAAGGGGGAGACTCAGTAATGCAATATCTCAACAAGTTCAATCATCTCTCCCAGTATGCTATCGACCATGTGGACACATATTTAAAGAAGAAAAATTACTTCATGAGAGGTTTGAATGATCGACTCCAGCGCAAGATGGCCACATGCCTGGATCTCACTTATAGCAGGGATGTAAGCACAACGCTATCAGTGGAAGCCAAGAATTTGGGACAAGGAAAAACAAAGAGATATGGGGGTGAAGGATCGTCCCATGGGTCTGAAAAGCGATCAAGGTTGGTCATTCGTCCTTTCAACCCAAATCTCTCTTCTCCTCGTCCACCCACATATCCTTTCAAGCAACAAGTGTTCATCCGTCCCACTCCTGCCCCCACCCAGAACAATCAGCCGAGTGCCCCTATTGCTCGTTTCCCCGCCCTACCCAGTTCCTCAAATGCTGCCTTAATTGTGGAAAGTCCGGACACTTTATCAAGGATTTCCCCTATCCAAAGCAGAATAAATCAAATTTCCAACAGACTTCTGGGAACACGACTCAAGGAAAGGGAAATGTGGCCAACCCTCCAGCGGGCAAAAATACAAAGAAAACTGGGCGAGCTTACTACACCCAAGTGGCGACCACCCCGGAAGGAGAACGGGTGATGATGGGTATGTTTTTCGTTGCCAACCATGCTGTCGTCATCCTTTTTTATTCTGGTGCATCACATACTTTTATGAGCAAGACTTTTGTTGAGAAGCATTGCATACATAGCATTGAATCAAGGGAAGGATTTGTTATTCAATCACTTGGGGGTCAAATATTTACGAAGGAAGTAGTCTTCCACGTACACGTGAGATTGGCTAGACATGAGTTCCCTACCAACATGATAGTTATAAAGGGACAATATGTAGATGTAATTCTAGGCATGAATTGGTTGGCCCAGAATAAGGCTATCATCAATGCGGATCAAAGGACTATTCAATTAAGTCATGGACAAGAAGAAGTTAAGTTGTCCATCCCTGTATCTGTCCTAGTTAAAGTATCTGGACAAGTTTTTGAAGCCATAGTGCAAGAGATACAGGACATTTCGGTTGTGTGTGAATTCTTGGATGTATTCCCTGAGGATTTGCCTGGGTTACCTCCGGAAAGGAATGTGGAGTTTGTGATTGAATTGAAGCCCGGTACGACTCCTATCTCCAGAAGGTCGTACCGTATGCCACCCAATGAGCTGGTGGAACTCAAGATGCAATTACAAGACTTATTGGAGAAAGGATTTTTTAGACCGAGTTCCAGCAATCTTTATCAAGAAGGATCGAACTCTTCGAATGTGTGTGGACTACAGACCCCTTAATGAAGTCACTATTAAGAACAAGTATCCTCTTCATCGGATCGATATTTTATTCGATCAACTCACTGGAGCCTAGGTGTTTTCTAAAATTCATCTTCGATCAGGCTATCATCAGATCAGAATTCGACCCAAGGATATACCCAAGACCGATTTCACCACTCGGTATGGGTTATTTTAATATTTAGTTATGTTTTTTGGACTGACCAATGCTCCAACCCACATCACATACTTGATGAATTCGGTGTTCATGCCCGAATTAGCCAAGTTTGTGGTGGTCTTCATTGATGACATTTTCATCTATTCCAAGAATGATGAGGAGCATGCAAAACATTTGCGAATTGTATTAACGCGCTTGAGAGAACATCAACTTTATGCCAAATTCATCAATTGCGTGTTTTGGTTGGAGGAAATCCAATTTCTAGGGCATGTTTTATCTGCCAAAGGGATTGCGGTTGATCCCAGCAAGGTCAAGGATATTCTGGAATGGAAATCACCCACTTCGGTGCATCAAGTTAGAAGTTTCCTTGGATTGGCGGGTTATTACCGCAGGTTTATCCCGGATTTCTCCAAGATTGTTAAACCCATTACTGGGTTATTGAAAAATGATGCTAAGTTTGACTGGTCCTCTAAGTGCAATGAGGCCTTTGAACAATAGAAAGTATTGTTGACCACTACATCGGTTTTGGCCCAACCGGATATTGATAATCCATTTGATGTTTGTTGTGACGCATCAGGCAGTGGAATTGGATGTGTCCTGATGCAAGAAGGACGAGTAATAGCTTATGCTTCAAGGCAGCTGTACCAGCATGAGGAACATTACCCAACCCATGATTTGGAACTGGATGCAATAGTTCATGCCCTTAAGATTTGGCATCATTATCTGCGGGGGAATGTCTGCCACTTATATAGGATCACAAGAGCTTAAAGTTTATCTTCACCCAGTCAGAGCTAAACATGAGACAACAAAGGTGGCACGAGTTGATCAAGGATTATGAGTTGGAAATTCATTATCACTTAGGAAAAGCTAATGTGGTGGTAGATGCTTTAAGTCGTAAAGCCTCTTGTCATTGTCTCATAGTAAGATCACCTGACATCACTTTGTGTGAGGAAATGGAAAAATTAAATCTGGGGATAGTACAACAAGGAACCTTGGCACATCTGAAGCTTGAGTCAGTTATTCTACAAAGGATTATTGATGCTCAAAGGACCGATAAGGGTATGAAATATATTCATGAGAAATTGGAGGTCGGCAAAGCTAATTGTTTTAGGAAAGATGATCAAGGAGCGATATTGTTTAAAGACCGCATAGGGGTGCCAAAGGATGCTGAAGTCCATCAACAAATCTTGGATGAAGCTCATCTTAGTCGGTATTCCATCTACCCTGGAAGCACTAAGATGTATCAAGACTTGAAACAACATTATTGGTGGACTAAGATGAAGATTGAAATCGCACGCTATGTGGCAAAATGTGACACTTGTAGATGTGTCAAGGCGATACATATGAAAGCTGCTGGACCTTTACAATCAATGTCAATCCCAACCTGGAAGTGGGAAGACATCAGTATGGATTTCATTGTGGGATTACCCAAGACAGCTAAAGGATTTGACTCTATTTGGGTCATAATGGACTGGCTTACAAAGACATCACATTTTCTTCCTATTAAAATGGATCACCTAGTGGTTGTTTATGCTCAGTTGTACATTGCTCGCATTCTCAGTTTGCATGGAATTCCAAAGACCATAGTGTCGGACCGGGGACCACAATTTGTATCCAAATTTTGGAAAGAGCTTCACAAATCTTTCGGTACTAAATTGCTCCACAGTTTGGCCTATCATCCTCAAACAAGCGGAGAAACTGAAAGGGTAAATCAAATATTGGAAGATATGCTACGAGCCTGTGTCTTGGAGTTCCCTCGAAAATGGGATGATTGTCTGCCACTGGTAGAATTTTCTTATAATAACAATTATCAAGAAAGTATGAAAATGGCACCATTTGAAGCTCTTTACGGACGACGATGCAGAACACCCCTAAATTGGTCAGAACCAGGAGAACGATGGTTTTTCAGGCCTGATTTGGTTAAAGAAATAGAAGAAAAGGTCCAACACATAAGATATAACTTGAGAGAAGCTCAAGCTCGGCAGAAAAATTATGCGGATAAACGACGTCGACCATTGGTTTTTCAAGTCGGCGACCATGTGTACCTGAAATTATCACCAATGAAGGGTGTTAATCGATTCGTGGTTAAAGGAAAGTTGGCACCCCAATATATTGGTCTGTTCCCCATTCTTGAGCGATGTGGGCAAGTGGCATACAGACTTCAATAGCCAGAATCATTGTCTGTGGTGCATAATGTGTTCCATGTATCTCAGTTAAAGAAGTGTCTTCGGATTCCTGATCAAACTATGGATGTGGCTTATGTTAATTTGGAACCAGGCTTGACCTATTCGGAACATCCCATTCGAGTTTTGGATCAGAAGGACAGAATTATTCGAAAGAGGACTCTCAAGTTTTATAAGGTACAGTGGAACCAACACACTAAAGAAGAAGCTACCTGGGAGACTCGAGACTTCTTAGAGAAAAATTTTCCTGAGTTTTTAGCTTTCTGTAATCTGTAAGGTTTATGTACTTTATTATGAAGTTAGAACAAACCCCACACCACCCCCTGCTCTATAAGATAAATTAGGAAATAAATTTGTAACGCATTTCCTTTTCCATTACTTACCCTAGGGCCTTAAATCTCGGGACGAGATTCTTTTATGGGGGGAAGGATGTAACACCCCGGGTGTTACAAGAACTAAAACTTGGGCATGGCATCATATTCATTGACATTTCATTATGTATGTGAAAGTCGCCTAGAGGGGGGTGAATAGGCAAATCTGAAATTTATAAAGTTTCAGCACAACTACAAGCCGAGGTTAGCGTTAGAAATATAATCGAGTCCGAGGGCGAAAACAAATCACAAGCGAATAAGAGCGAATGACATGGTGATTTGTTTTACCGAGGTTCAGTTCTTGCAAACCTACTCCCCGTTGAGGTGGTCACAAAGACCGGGTCTCTTTCAACCCTTTCCCTCTCTCAAACGGTCACCTAGATCGAGTGAGCTTCTCTTCTCAATCAATCGGGACACTAAGGATGTGTTTGGTTTGGAGTCAAAATAGAATGGGATAGGGTCATCCCTAATTTAGGGGCAGGGTCATCCTTAAGAGTCACTACTGTTTTTGTTTGGTTGAAGGGATAAACTTGGATGGAACCAATCCAGTTTTTGTTTGGATGATGGTTTTGTCACTTGTTGGGAGGCAACACGATTTTTTCAGCACCGCGACAGGGGCGGGGGCGACTTCATCCGCTCGTTTTTTTGGGACGGCGCCGCCACCGAAAAATGGTCTGGGGTTCAACTCGCCCCTCCTTAACCCTCATCCAAACATGACTGAAACTATGGCCGCCTCGTTCTGTCCCTCTTTGTCCATTCAACCAAACGCACCCTAAGTCCACTACAAGGACCACCACACAATTGGTGTCTCTTGCTTTGATTACATGTGAGTTTGAAACAAGAATATAGGAAGAAGAAAAGCGATCCTAGCGCAAGAGCTCAAAAGAACACAAAAGTCTCTCTCTCTAGTCACTAATTTGTTTGGAGTGATTTGATCTCTTTGTTTGTGTCTTGGAATGAAGTTTAGAGGTCTTGTATGAGGTTTGATGCATTGAAGTGTGGTGGTTGGGGGGTATTTATAGCCCCAACCACCAAAATGACCGTTGGTGAAGGCTTCTGTCGTATGGCGCACCGGACAGTCCGGTGCGCCACCAGACACTGTCCGGTGCGCCAGCCACTTCACCAGGCCGTTGGGTTCCGACCATTGGAGCTTCTGACAACGGGGCTACCAGATAGTCCGGTGGTGCACCAGACAGTCACTATTCACTGTCTGGTGTGCCTTCTGCGCCTGCTCTGACTTCTGCGCGCGCATGCGCGCACTGTAGCGTTTCACTGTTCCTCTGCAGACGACCGTTGGCGTTGTATAGCCGTTACTCCGCTGGCACACCGGACAGTCCGGTGCTACACCGGACAGTCCGATGAACTATAGCGAAGCGGCCTCCCCGAATTCCCGAAGGTGGCAAGTTTGGAGTGGAACTCCCAGGTGCACCAGACACTGTCCGGTGGCACATCGGACAGTCCGATGCGCCAGACCAGGGCAGCCTTCGGTTGTCTTGCTCCTTTCTTTTTGAATCCTCTCTTTGATCTTTGTATTGGTTTATTGTGAACCTTTGGCACCTGTAGAACTTATGATCTAGAGCAAACTAGTTAGTTCTATTATTTGTGTTGGGCAATTCAACCACCAAAATTATTTAGGAAAAGGTGTAAGCCTATTTCCCTTTCAATCTCCCCCTTTTTGGTGATTGATGCCAACACAAACCAAAGCAAAAATATAAGTGCAGAATTGAACTAGTTTGCATAAGGTAAGTGCAAAGGTTACTTGGAATTAAACCAATATACATTTCATAAGATATGCATGGATGCTTTCTTCATATTTAAAATTTTGGACCACGCTTGCACCACTTGTTTTGTTTTTGCAAATTCTTTTGTAAATTCTTTTCAAAGTCTTTTTGCAAATAGTCAAAGGTAAATGAATACGATTTTGAGAAGCATTTTCAAGATATGAAATTTTCTCCCCCTGTTTCAAATGTTTTTCCTTTGACTAAACAAAACTCCCCCTCAATCAAATTCTCATCTTAGTGTGCAAGAGGGTTTTAGATATTAATTTTGAAAGGGTTTATACCAATTTGAAAATTCTATCAAAAATAAGATACTAATTGAAAAAACCTTCATTTAGTACAAATTTGAAAGACTACATTTTTGAAATTGGTGGTGGTGCGGTCCTTTTGCTTTGGGCTAATACTTTCTCCCCCTTTGGCATGAATCGCCAAAAGCGGATACTTGTGAGTGAAATATAAGCCCCTATTCGAACTTTCTCCCCCTTTGGTAACTAGTATATGAGTGAAGATTATACCAAATTGGAGAGCGGTGCGGAGTGACGGCAAAGGATGAATAATTCGATGGAGTAGAGTGGAAGCCTTGTCTTCGCCGAGGACTCCATTTCCCTTTCAATCTATGACTTAGCATGAAATACACTTGAAAACCACATTAGTCATAGCAAAGAAAAGAGAGATGATCAAAGGTATAAATGAGCTATATGTGCAAAATATCAATCAAAATTCCTAGAATCAAGAATGTTTAGCTCATGCCTAAGTTTGGTAAAAGTTTTCTCATCTAGTGGCTTGGTAAGATATCGGCTAATTGTTCTTTGGTGCTAACATATGCAATCTCGATATCCCCCCGTTGTTGTTGATCCCTCAAAAAGTGATACCGAATGGCTATGTGTTTAGTGCGGCTGTGTTGAACGGGATTATCCGCCATGCGGATTGCACTTTCATTATCACATAGAAGAGGAACTTTGGTTAATTTGTAACCATAGTCCCTAAGTGTTTGCCTCATCCAAAGCAATTGCGCGCAACAATGGCCTGTGGCAATATACTCGGCTTCGGCGGTAGAAAGAGCTACGGAATTTTGTTTCTTAGAAGCCCAAGACACCAAAGATCTTCCCAAGAACTGGCAAGTCCCTGATGTGCTCTTTCTATCAATCTTACACCCTGCCCAATCAGCATCTGAATATCCAATTAAATCAAAAGTGGATCCCTTGGGGTACGAAAGGCCAAACTTAGGAGTATAAACTAAATATCTCAAGATTCGTTTTACGACCCTAAGGTGAACTTCCTTAGGATCGGCTTGGAATCTTGCACACATGCATACGGAAAGCATAATATCCGGTCGAGAAGCACATAAATAGAGTAAAGAACCTATCATCGACCGGTATACCTTTTGATCTACGGATTTACCTCCCGTGTCGAGGTCGAGATGCCCATTAGTTCCCAAGGGTGTCTTGATGGGCTTACCATCCTTCATCCCAAACTTGGTGAGTATGTCTTGAATGTACTTCGTTTGGCTGATGAAGGTGCCCTCTTGGAGTTGCTTGACTTGAAATCCTAAGAAATACTTCAACTCCCCCATCATAGACATCTCGAATTTTTGAATAATGATCCTACTAAACTCTTCACAAGTAGATTTGTTAGTAGACCCAAATATGATATCATCAACATAAATTTGGCATACAAACAAATCATTTGCAATTGTTTTAGTGAAAAGAGTAGGATCGGCTTTTCCGACTTTGAAGCCATTAGCGATAAGAAAATCTCTTAGGCATTCATACCATGCTCTTGGGGCTTGCTTGAGCCCATAAAGCGCCTTAGAGAGTTTATAAACATGGTTAGGGTACTCACTATCTTCAAAGCTGGGAGGTTGCTCAACATAGACCTCCTCCTTAATTGGTCCATTGAGGAAGGCACTTTTCACGTCCATTTGGTAAAGCTTAAAGCCATGGTAAGTAGCATAGGCAAGTAATATGCGAATTGACTCAAGCCTAGCTACGGGTGCATAGGTTTCACCGAAATCCAAACCTTCGACTTGTGAATATCCTTTGGCCACAAGTCGGGCTTTGTTCCTTGTCACCACACCATGCTCATCTTGTTTGTTGCGGAAGACCCACTTGGTTCCTACAACATTTTGGTTAGGACGTGGAACAAGATGCCACACCTCATTCCTCGTGAAGTTGTTGAGTTCCTCTTGCATTGCCAACACCCAATCTGAATCCCTTAATGCGTCTTCCACCCTGTATGGCTCAATAGAAGACACAAAGGAGTAATGTTCACAAAATGAGCAACACGGGATCGAGTGGTTACCCCCTTTTGAATATCGCTGATGATGGTGTTCACGGGGTGATCTCGTTGTGTAGCTTGGTGAACTCTTGGGTGAGGCGGTCTTGGACCGTCGTCATCTTCCTTGTCTTGATCATTGGCATCTCCCCCTTGATCATTGCCCTCCTCTTGAGGTGGCTCATCTTCTTGATCTTCATTTTCATCCTCTTGAGCTTGATCCTCATCTTGAGTTGGTGGAGATGCTTACATGGAGGAAGATGGTGGTTGATCTTGTGCTTGTGGAGGCTCTTCGGATTCCTTAGGACACACATCCCCAATGGACATGTTCCTTAGCACGACGCATGGAGCCTCTTCATCATCTAGCTCATCAAGATCAACTTTCTCTACTTGAGAGCTGTTAGTCTCATCAAACACAATGTCACAAGAAACTTCAACTAGTCCAGTGGACTTGTTAAAGACTCTATATGCCCTTGTGTTTGAATCATAATCAAGTAAAAAGCCTTCTACAGCCTTAGGAGCAAATTTAGATTTTCTACCTCTTTTAACAAGAATAAAACATTTGCTACCAAAGACTCTAAAATATGAAACATTGGGCTTTTTACCGGTTAGGAGTTCATACGATGTCTTCTTGAGGATTCGGTGAAGGTAGAGACGGTTGATGGCGTAGCAAGCGGTGTTAATTGCTTCCGCCCAAAACCGGTCCGAAGTCTTGTACTCATCAAGCATGGTCCTCGCCATGTCAAGTAGAGTTCTATTATTCCTCTCCACTACACCATTTTGTTGTGGTGTGTAGGGAGAAGAGAACTCATGCTTGATGCCCTCGTCCTCAAGAAAACCTTCAATTTGAGATTTCTTGAACTCTGTCCCGTTGTCGCTTCTTATCTTTTTGATTCTCAATTCGAACTCATTTTGAGCCCGTCTCAAGAATCCCTTTAAGGTCTCTTGGGTTTGTGATTTTTCCTGTAAAAAGAACACTCAAGTGAAGCGAGAATAATCATCCACAATTACAAGACAATTCTTACTCCAGCTGATGCTTATGTAAGCGATCGGGCCGAATAGGTCCATGTGGAGTAGCTCAAGCGGCCTGTCGGTCGTCATGATGTTCTTGTGTGGATGATGAACACCAACTTGCTTTCCTGCTTGACATGCGGTACAAACCCTGTCTTTCTCAAAATGAACATTGGTTAGTCCCAAAATGTGCTCTCCCTTTAGAAGCTTATGAAGATTCTTCATCCCAACATGGGCTAGTCGGCGGTGCCAGAGCCAACCCATGTTAGTCTTAGCAATTAAGCAAGTGTCGAGTTCAGCTCTATTAAAATCAACTAAGTATAGCTGACCCTCTAACACTCCCTTAAATGCTACTGAATCATCACTTCTTCTAAAAACAGTAACACCTAAATCTGTAAAAAGACAGTTGTAGCCCATTTTACATAATTGAGAAACAGAAAGCAAATTGTAATCTAAAGAGTCTACAAGAAAAACATTGGAAATAGAATGGTCAGGAGATATAGCAATTTTACCCAGTCCTTTGACCAAACCTTGATTTCCATCCCTGAATGTGATAGCTCTTTGGGGATCATGGTTTTTCTCGTAGGAGGAGAACATCCTTTTCTCCCATGTCGTGTGGTTTGTCCACCCGCTATCAATGATCCAACTTGAGCCCCCGGATGCATAAACCTACAAAACAATTTTAGGCCTTGTTCTTAGGTACCCAAATAGTCTTGGGTCCTTTCACATTAGAAACAAGCACCTTGGATACCCAAACACAAGTCTTTGAGCCCTTGTGTTTGGCCCCAACGTATTTGGCAACTACTTTGCCTGATTTATTAGTTAAAACATATGATGCATCAAAAGTTTTAAATGAAATGTTAGGTTCATTTGATGCAATAGGAGTTTTCTGCTTAGGCAATTTAGCATGGGTTGATTGCCTAGAACTAGATGCCTCACTCTTATACATAAAAGCATGATGAGAGCCAGAGTGAGACTTCCTAGAGTGAATTCTCCTAATTTTGTGCTCGGGATAACCGGCAGGGTATAAAATCTAACCCTCGTTATCCTGAGCCATGGGAGTTTTTCCCTTAACAAAGTTAGACAATCTTTTAGGGGCATTAAGCTTGACATTATCTCCCTTTTGGAAGCCAATGCCATCCTTAATGCCACGACGTCTCCCACTATAGAGCATGCTTCTAGCAAATTTAAAATTTTCATTTTCCAAGTCATGCTCACTAATTTTGGCACTAAGTTGAGCTATGTGATCATTTTCTTGTTTAATTAGAGCTAGGTGATCATGAATAGCATCAACATTAATGTCTCTACATCTAGTGCAAATAGTGACATGCTCAGCGGTAGATGTAGAGGGTTTGCAAGTATTTAATTCAACAATCTTAGCATGTAAAATAGCATTCTCATCTCTAAGATTGGAAATAGAAACATTGGAAACATTTAAATCTTTAGCCTTAGCAATTAATTTTTCATTCTCAATCTTAAGACTAGCAAGAGAGACATTCAGTTTATCAATCTTAGCAATTGAACTAGCATTATCATTTCTAAGATTGGCAATTGAATCATGACATACATTTGATTTCTCAACCTTAGCAATTAATTTAGAATTTTCATTTCTAAGGTTAGAAATAGTGTCATGGCAAGTGCTTAGCTCACTAGTCAATTTTTCACATTTTTCTATCTCCTGAGCATAAGCATTTTAAACTTTAACATGCTTCTTATTTTCTTTAATGAGGAAGTCCACTTGGCTATCCAAGAGTTCATCCTTCTCATGAATAGCACTAATCAATTCATTCAATTTTTCTTTTTGTTGCATGTTTAAGTTGGCAAAAAGGGTGAGCAAGTTATCCTCATCGTCACTAGAATTATCCTCACTAGAAGTTGCATACTTAGTGGAGGATCTAGATTTTACCTTCTTTTTGCCATCCTTTGCCATGAGGCACTTGTGGCCGACGTTGGGGAAGAGAAGACCTTTGTCGACGGTGATGTTTGCGGCGTCCTCGTCGGAGGAGGAGTCGGTGGAGCTCTCGTCGGAGTCCCACTCCCGGCAAACATGGGCATCGCCGCCCTTCTTCTTGTAGTATCTCTTCTTTTCTCTTCTCTTTCCCTTCTTGTCGTCGCCCCTGTCACTATCACTTGATCATGGACATTTTGCAATAAAATGACCGGGCTTACCACACTTGTAGCAAACTTTCTTGGAGCGGGGCTTGTAGTCCTCCCCCCTCCTTTGCTTGAGGATTTGGCGAAAGCTCTTGATGATGAGCGCCTTCTCCTCGTTGTCGAGCTTGGAGGCGTCGATGGGGAGCCTACTTGATGTAGACTCTTCCTTCTTCTCCTCCGTCGCTTTGAAGGTGATGGGTTGCACCTCGGATGTAGAGGTGGCGCCTTGCTCGATGATTTTCTTGGAGCCTTTGATCATTAATTCAAAGCTCACAAATTTTCCTATCACTTCCTCGGGAGACATTAGTTTATATCTTGGATCACCACGAATTAATTGAACTTGAGTAGGGTTAAGAAAAACAAGTGATCTAAGAATAACCTTGACCATTTCAAGGTCATCCCATTTGGTGCTCCCGAGGTTGCGTACTTGGTTCACCAAGGTTTTGAGCCAGTTGTACATGGCTTGTGGCTCCTCTCCTTGGTGAAGCATGAAGCGACCGAGCTCCCCCTTGATCGTCTCCTGCTTGGTGATCTTGGTCACCTCATCTCCCTCGTGCGTTGTCTTGAGCACGTCCCAAATCTCCTTTGCACTCTTCAACCCTTGCACCTTATTCTACTCCTCTCGACTTAGAGAGGCAAGGAGTATAGTAGTAGCTTGGGAGTTGAAGTGTTGGATTTGTTCGACCTCCTCCGGATCATAATCCTTGTCCCCTTTCTTTGGTACCTGCGCTCCATACTCAACAATATCCCATATGCTTTTGTGGAGTGAGGTTAGGTGATGCCTCATTTTATCACTCCACATAGAATAATCTTCACATTCAAACATAGGTGGTTTGCCTAATGGGACAGAAAGTAATGGACTGCGCTTTGAAATACGAGGGTAGCGAAGGGGCATCTTACTATACTTCTTGCGCTCATGGCGCTTAGAAGTGGCGGACTTGTGCTTGTGGGCGGACTCCCTTGAGTGTGTTCTCCCTGAGCTTGCGGACTTGTCACCGGTCCCGATCTCCCTCATGGCGGATGCTCCCGACATCACTTCGAGCGGTTAGGCTCTAATGAAGTACCGGGCTCTGATACCAATTGAAAGTCGCCTAGAGGGGGGGGGGGTTAATAGGCAAATCTGAAATTTATAAAGTTTAAGCACAACTACAAGCCGAGGTTAGTGTTAGAAATATAATCGAGTCCGAAAGAGAGGGCGAAAACAAATCACAAGCAAATAAGAGCGAATGACACGGTGATTTGTTTTACCGAGGTTCGGTTCTTGCAAACCTACTCCCCGTTGAGGTGGTCACAAATACCGGGTCTCTTTCAACCCTTTCCCTCTCTCAAACGGTCACCAAGACCGAGTGAGCTTGTCTTCTCAATCAATCGGGACACTAAGTCCACTACAAGGACCACCACACAATTGGTGTCTCTTGCTTTGATTACAAGTGAGTTTGAAACAAGAATAGAGGAACAAGAAAAGCGATCCAAACGCAAGAGCTCAAAAGAACACAAAAGTCTCTCTCTCTAGTCACTAATTTGTTTGGAGTGATTCTGGACTTGGCAGAGGATTTGATCTCTTTGTTTGTGTCTTGGAATGAAGTTTAGAGCTCTTCTATGAGGTTTGATGGCTGAAAACTTAGATGCATTGAAGTGTGGTGGTTGGGGGGTATTTATAGCCCCAACCACCAAAATGACCGTTGGTGAAGGCTTCTGTCGTATGGCGCACCGGACAGTCCGGTGCGCCACTGGACACTGTCCGGTGCACCAGCCACGTCACCAGGCTGTTGGGTTCCGACCGTTGGACCTTCTAACAACGGGGCCACTGGACAGTCCGGTGGTGCACCGGACAGTCACTATTCAATGTCCGGTGCGCCTTCTACGCCTGCTCTGACTTCTGCGCGCGCAGGCGCGCACTGTAGCGTTTCACTGTTCCTCTGCAGTCGACCGCTGGCGCTGTATAGCCGTTACTCCACTGGCACACCGGACAGTCCGGTGCTACACCGGACAGTCCGGTGAATTATAGCGGAGCGGCCTCCCTGAATTCCCAAAGGTGGCAAGTTTGGAGTGGAACTCCCAGGTGCACCATACATTGTCCGGTGGCACATCGGACAGTCCGGTGCGCCAGACCAGGGCAGCCTTCGGTTGTCTTGCTCCTTTCTTTTTGAACCCTCTCTTTGATCTTTATATTGGTTTATTGTGAACCTTTGGCACCTGTAGAACTTATGATCTAGAGCAAACTAGTTAGTCCAATTATTTGTGTTGGTTAATTCAACCACCAAAATTATTTAGGAAAAGGTGTAAGCCTATTTCCCTTTTAGTATGCTACACCTTGAGTGCATCCACTAGGTTAAAATTTCAAAACAAGTTGTGATGTGATGACTTGAAGTGATCCTTAACCCTAGGATAGGGTACTTAACCAAGGGATAGAGGTATGTGGGTGTGTGTGACATAATAATTGGAGTATGATTTCAAAAGATTAGTGGAGATGTTCAAGAGAGACTAAACTTGGAAAGTTGAGTGCCACTTAAACCCTAGAACACTCAAACCCTAATAAAGACTCTAGAAACCCTAATTAATGCTCTGAGATGAGATCAATTTCTATACACTTTTGGACCAAAGTGCATATATCAAAGTGGTAGAGTAACAAAAACTAAGCAACTTTTACATTTGGAGATTTCCAAGTTTTGTGGATCAAATTGGAGTAATTTGCAAAAGTCCCCAAGAGCACACATATGGCTTAACCCTGAAATCAGTGATATCAGGCCAAGTTTATGCCCTAATATCTCTTGATCTATGGAGATTTTGGCATGGGTCATTACAAAAAAATTATAGAGAAATTTTAGTATTTCAAGTTTGATTAAGTTATCTAGCCCAAGAACTGTACAGAAATTGGAGTGAAATGGACTTGAAGTTGGACTGTAAGTCGGATCAGGCACTGAGTTTAACTGTCAGTAAACTCTGATGAACTTTGTGGCTGAATTTCGCATGATCTAGTGAGTACTCGACCAATAACTTTGTAACAAAATCAAAGCTGGTATATAGAGCAACAACTTTCGTACAGTCGGGTACAATGACTGGGCGGCTTGAT
This sequence comes from Zea mays, assembly GCF_902167145.1. Classification (NCBI taxonomy): domain Eukaryota; kingdom Viridiplantae; phylum Streptophyta; class Magnoliopsida; order Poales; family Poaceae; genus Zea; species Zea mays. Next base: position 64,005,895 of record NC_050104.1, read on the forward strand.
CCATCCCCCTTTCGGATCTTTTACCTCTCTGCGACTATCCCCTCACCAGAGAGCACGAATCGTAGCACCGGCACGGATCACGACGCGAGGGTCACCAGCGGCGAGGTGCGATGAATCAGAAGATCTTTTTTAGTTACTGTACCATGGTAATCCTCATCAGAAGCTCTGACATCACGATTTGAGGAACAATTTTCTCCAATTTTTATGTGACAACCCACTAACCCACCTGAATCAAAGTTATTGTCCTATAATCCAGCTTTAATTTTGTTATAGCAACCATGTCCAATTAATCATTGGATCCTACTAGAATTCAATCTCAAAGTTCCTCTGGCTCCCCTAGCGATCATAATTCAGTCCAAGGGCTGACTTACAACCCAACTTCAAGCCTAATTATCTCCTATTTTTGTACAACACCAATGCTTAATCACTTAATCAAACTTGTACCCCTAACATAGCTCTACAAGTTTGCTATATTGACCTAGGGCAAAATCCTCATGAATTTAGAGATACAGAGCTCCAAAAATGACTCAACTTCACTGATTTTCAGACTTGGTCACATAGTGCTCATGTGACCCTTTTGCAAATAAGTCCAAATTTCATCATTCAACTTTAAAATTCTCCAATGTGAAAGTTACTTGGTTTGTGATGTTTTATCACTTTAATATTTGCACTTTGGTCCAAAGTGCATAAAATTTGCATTTACCCCCCTAGGGTTCCAATTAGGGTTTTTTAGGGTTTCTTTTAGGGTTTTGGGCACATTAAGGTTTTTGTGCCACTGAAGTACATCAAATTTGATATCTTGTGAACATTCCTAATGGATTTTGAGATTTTTACTCATTTTGGCTTCACTTTCCACCCATAGGTCCTAATGCTAGGGTTAAGTACTGTTGGGGGCCTTCGGCTTCCGAAGGTCCTCAAAAATATGATTTAACAATGTTTCTGGAGTATGATACATGAACAGGTACCTTCGGACATAGGTCAAAACTATAGTGTGTAGAAGCACAAAAGAATACGAAGGATGGCGCAGAGCCGAAGCTATGCGCAGGGGAGCTTCAGTGTGATAACAGAAAAGGGAACCAACTTAAAGGGGAAAAGGCTATTTAGACCTCGATGGATTATTATAGAGTTTTTAGCAAATGAAGGGCATGGGTGTAATTTTACATGGGCTGCATCCCATGCCTATAAATAGATGAACAGTGCTCCCATACTGTTCACGCTGACTTGGCATTTGCTTTTGTGTTACGCTTGTACTTTTACCTTCTTTCAAGCCGAAGGTACTTTTGTAACTTGTTATCATTTCTATTTTTCCTTAATAATAAAATAGAAATGAGTTGATGGTAATAAATAGCTGTTTGTATTATCTTTTATATTCCATATGTTTCTTTCCTCGTTTATATGTTGCTTTGATGAAGGTACGTCCTTCACAACCTTCATCCGAAAATCATTATCTCTCAAGGGAAATAATGCTTCGAAGGACGAAGGACTTTAACGTTTAACATTCTCTGTGTTGCCTTGTTCTTGACTCATAGCATTTGAGAACAAGTCCCCATCATTGGCGCCCACCTCCGGTGAACCCTTTTCGACCACTTTCGGCAAGCATCGACCTTCGTCATGCCGCCAAAGAAAGCTCCAGCAACAGGGGCTGCCGCTCTGCAGCCGCTTAACCCAAACCAGGAGACCCTTTCTCTTCGGGAGGCCCGAAGCCAGAAGAGGAAATCCACCAGTCCAACGCCTCAGGAGGACGACTTGGACCAAGAGATCAGGAATATGGAGATGCTTCATCAGCAAGTGCAAAGGAAGAAGGAAAAGATGGCTCGGTTAGCTGACCTGCAAAGGCAGATAGACGAAGCCTCTGAAGAAGTTCGCCATCTTGCTCAAGATGAGCAAAACCGAAGGCCCCAGCACAGAGAGCTTCACCAAGATGGCTTCGTCAACGAAGATGACTGGTATGAGGATTTCCATCATGGAAATTTTGCCTTTGATGATGCTTCTCCTCTGTCAGCAGAACTGCAGGCTACACCTTGGCCTCCGTCTTACAAACCACCTTAGCTCCCCATGTATGACGGACACTCATATCCAAAGCAATTTCTGATGAGCTACGAAGCAACCATATCTTCATATGATGGCAATACTCCAGTCATGGCGAAATCCTTCGTCATGGCTGTCAAAAATGTTGCACAAACCTGGTACTCCTCTCTTCGGCCAGGAACAATCACATCATGGCAGAAGTTGAAGGACATGATGATCACTAGTTTCCAAGGGTTTCAGACAAAGCCGGTTACTGCTCAAGCTTTGTTCCAGTGCACGCAGGATCACGAGGAATACCTTCAGGCGTATGTCCGAAGGTTCTTGCGTTTGAGGGCACAAGCGCCAATAGTGCCCAATGAGATTGTCATTGAGGCCATGATCAAGGGGCTTCGGCCAGGACCTTCAGCCCAATACTTCGCCAGGAAACCCTCTCAGACCATGGAAAAATTGCTTCAGAAGATGGATGAATATATCCGCAGTCATGGTCGCTTGCTCGCCGGCGTTAAGCACGGGCCATCGGGGCCGAGAATTGTATAAATTTTTGAAGAAACTTTTTATCAGAATATGAACTCTTGGGCAAAGTTTGGAACAGTTTGGATATTATTTGCTTAGCGAAATAATATTTGCCCAAAAAGGAAAATGATTTCACCTATGAAATAAGGACACCTAGTAGTTAAGTAAAGCGATGAAGTTGCTTAAGAAGTTTTAAGCTTTTGGATAAGATCTAAGATGGATTAGTTCTCTGGTTTACCTAAGTGAATTCAAATTGGTCACTTTTATTAAGTGCTAGGTTGTGTAGATATATGTGTATATGTGTCATGTACTTATTTAGGAGTGTTTATGTTCCCCACCTCTCCTTGTGAGAGTTTGCATTCCATATCATTACATAAGCATACATGTATTTGTAATTGACTTGTAGAACACCTAGAAGAAGTGGTGTTTGAAGGAGTCTACTCCAATGGCTGCTGATCAAGTGGAGGAGCCATCTAACTGTGTATTGGATAGAGGGATCTAGAGCCTCTTCACTGCAACAAAGGCAAGCCCCGGTGCATGCAACCCCTTCCTTGTGTTTTTAAATAATTTTTGCACACTTTAAGTCTAGTGAAATGTGCATTAGGTTTATAGGAGTTGCTTGAAACCCTTTGATGCATTGCCTTCCTTGATATCCATACCTTTATAGATACTTCTGGTGAAGTATCAAAATATGATTTTCAAAAATGCTTAGCCCTGCTTAGATCTTGTGGATAGAGGTTGTCTTTTGCAATACTGCCTAGCTCAGGGGTTATCCTGAGGAAAGATGACTTCTACCTGCAAGAATATTTTCATTGAGAGCGTGGTGGGATCTTACTGCAAAGTTCCCTTTGATGCTCTTTTCATCCTAAGGAACACAAACAATCCTAAGGATGGAAGTACTTAAATTGGGACTTGGGCTAGGAACAGGTGATGCTCCGCCCAAGTTAGTTAAGGATTGGATGCGTATGTAGGCCTGTATGATCAAGGACTATCTTAACTAGCCACATGCCCTGGATATGGGACAGGGTAAGCTTGAACCCGGCTATTCCATACATGAAAAGACAATCGCGCACTGGGAGTGGAGAGATGGCGAGAGTGGCACGTACCCTCCTGGCAAAGGATCGCCTAAAAGGGGTGGTGTGCTCTCGGGTGGCGTGGACCTGTTCATGTAGTGGAGGATCCGTGGGAACAGTTGACATATGCAAGGGTTAAGTGCTACATATGTCGTGTGGTTAGAGATCCTCAGCTGAGTAAATCGATTCGGATCGCCATTATATCCCCGGAGAGTGGAGACTTGATCGCTGCCCTGCAACCTAAGTCTGGATGTGAACCTCATGAATAAAAATGATGTTATATTGATGAGATGGTGAAATTAGACCAGATGCAAACAGAGTCTATTAATATTTAATTTGGCATTAAAATATTGAAAGTAAGGACTCACTTTAGTAAGCTAATTCTGCAAAAGTATCTAAGTTGATTCTTGCTAAAGCCTCTCCTTGATTCCCAAATCCAGCATATCCTTGAGAGTCTTTTCTTTAGTCGGGTAAGTCTTGCTGAGTAATTCCATACTCAGGGTTTTATTCCCTATTGTTTTTCAGGTTATAGTCTTGTGCTGCTGTTGATGGTGTTAAGTGCCGGTGGGCTCGGCCTTCTTAAAGAAGTATACCACGTCTTTATCTTCTTACTGAGGATGGTCAGTTGAGCTAGCATATATTTCAAACTTATGCTATTTAAAACTTATACTTTTGTAATCACTCCGATAAAATAATATAAAAATTGTGTAACTTGTAAAATTTGGTAATAAGATTTCCGCTGCAAAAATATTGGTGTGTGTGATTTGTGTTACTTAATCCCGCGGTTCTGGTTGTAAGTGGTTTATCCGATGTCCTTGGGGCAATCGGATGGATCCTGTTAAGTTATCTGGTGCACATGCATGGCCGTCTGAGGTCTTTAGGACAAGGACAGGTGCATGTGGGCCCGATACCTTGGGAGGTTCTGCCACAGCTGGTATCGGAGCTGGATTAAGTATATACGGTCACATACGTATTTTCAAAACAAAAGTTTTGGTTTTGAAAAACCTATTTTCAACAAAACACATTGTTTGGCTTTGAAAAACAGTTTAAAAAAAACTATAATGCTAGCGACATCCTTAAGGCCTAAACTAAGGACTATCAGGTGGCTTATTTGAAAACCATAACCCATAACCGGGTGGGTATTGCATACATGTGTATTGTTATTTTTGAGGCCATTCAGTTGTGAATGGATCGACGCTCAAGGTAAGGTGAGATGTGAGAGCATGACCGAACAACCGTCGGTCTAGGGAAGAGTGTAAAAAGTGCTTGATTATATACATGCTACACATATGTATATATGAAGGCTGCGATGTGGAGTATTTACTTTTCGGGAATTCGGTACCCATGGATGTGTATGGGTATACAGACATGGGAATACTGAGAAGTGTAATGTACTTGTAACGACGCACCTACGCTCAGGTAAGAAGGTGAGTTACCATAATGAGTTGCCCTATGGTTAAAGTGTGGCAACGGCGCCTATGCGTGGCTCGGCGCTTAATGATGAGCTGGCCTCCATATAGCAATATATGGAGTATAAACTGTGATAAACTGTCATGTGTGGATCTTGCATCATTGGGAAATTGGGCTGTGATGGAATTTTCTGCAGGTACACTAACTAAACCCTAGGAAAGTACGACTAGTGTTCAATGACGGAGTGAGTAGGTATGCCACCGTCATAGAACGTGATAGCCACTATATGTTGGCAAGAATTGTGAGGACGAATAGGACGAGCATGCATCATGACATACAATTTTAAGTTAAACCCCCTATGTAGTAGCTTAGTACATGTTTCATCCATCCTATTCATGCTATCTATCTTTGCTTTTCTATACTACCTTTTCCTATTCGTGAAGCCTTGAGACCCAGTTCATTTCGTGGACCTGTAGTTTATAAGGTACAGTTGCCAAAGAATTTGTCAACAATGCACAACATGTTCTACGTGTCCCAGTTAAAGAAATGTTTTCGAGTCCTCAAGCATGTTATTGTGATTGCAGATGTTAACCTTGGACCAGATTTAACCTACTTGGAATATCACATAAAGGTGTTGGATCTAAAGGATCGGGTCACTCGAAGAAAATTTATCAAGTTTTGTAAGCTACAGTGGAACCAACACCCGGAAGATAAACCATATGGGAATCGGAGGAGTATTTAGAAAAACATTTTCCTGAGTTCCTAGGTTCTCATAAGTCCTAGGATTTGTGTAGTTTGTCTTTGGTATGAACCAATAGGGGCACACCCCTGCTTTTTAGGAGTAATGGGGAAATAAGCCAGTGACGCATTTCCTTTTCCATTATCTAGCCTAGAGTTTTAAATCTCGGGACGAGATTTCTTTTTAGGGGGGAAGGCTGTAACACCCCTGGTGTTACGTAAACTAAAACTCTGACATGTCATCATAAGCATCTGCATTAATGTGCTTGTTACACATAGAATGCATTCACTAGGTTAAACTTTTTCAAAAGTGTGATGTTGTGTGTTGGGTTTAGAGTTTAGTCTAAGGACATGGCTTAAGCTAAACAGGGGTAGGTCATCTCTTAAGCAAGTAACAAGTTGACTTGGAGTCTTAAATGTTAAAGGTAAGTCTTAGAGCCTAGAGTAGACTTGTTTTGGAATGATGGTCAAGTGGAAGAAGCGCTTAAGAAGCTGGAATAACTCCAAACCTTAACTTGAGCTTTGCTTGGAATAGATGGTTAAGTAAAGGAAATTCTAAACCAGGACATTTTGGATATGAGCTATGTGTATCAAAGATTGGATCTTGAGCTAGAGAGTAACTTTGCTCTAGGTGGAGGGATCAAAGGGATGCATCCCTAGAAGAAGCTGAAACACAAATGAAACTCATTTGAAACCCTAAACTAGCCCAAAAGTGGAATTCAAAATCTAGAAAGAATTTGACAAAAGTCCATATATCAAAGTTATAGAGCTTGGAAAAGTGGATATATTTCTTATTTGGAGATTCCTAAGTTGTGTGGAAGAATTTGGAGTTAAGTACAAAAATTCAGTTTTGTGTTCATTTTGGAACTTCTGAAAATAGATAAACTAGTCAAATTTGGACCCTTGTAACTTCTGATCTAGGACCATTTTGAAGATGATCATTATAACAGAGTCATAGAGCTACATGAGGAGTATAAGTTTGGTTAAGTCATCTAGCTCTAAAACTATTTGGAACTTAGAGAAAAACTGGTCCAAAGTAGAGCTAACAGAGTTTCTCGATTTCAGACTTGGTAGAATTCAGAGTCTGAATTTCAGCAATTGGAGCAAACTTTGTGCTATTGTAGTTTGGAATCCAAGAGGTTTCGGTTAATGACCACTATAGCAAACTTGTAGAATACGTATAAGAAAACAACTGTTATTAAGTATCACAGCCCTAGAACTATATACAACTAGGAGAAAAAGGTGATCCAAAGTGAGGCTGTCAGACTTTTGAATTTCAGATTGTGAAGAGTGTCTGAAATCAGATTTCTGTGTTCTGATAGCTGATTTAGAGCCTGTTTGTGGCTGATCTAGAGGGTTTTGGGCTGTGATGTTTATGGAGGAAGTAAATACCATATGATGTTGAACAACTTTGTTTAAGTTAGTTTGACTTGGTTTTACTCTAAAATTGGAGAAAAGGTGGATCAAAGTTGAACTATCAGATTGGTTGGACTGAATTTGTGTTCAGACTCTGAAATCTAAATTTCAGGTTAGGGTGCCTTGTTTGGGGCTGTTTTGTGGTTAATCTGTGTGGTTTCACACTATAGTTTCCATAGCAACGTTGGAGACCACAGTAAGGTAAACAAGTTTTATAGAGTGAGACAGACTTGGTGCTACACAAAAAGTGGAGTAACAGGCTCCTAAAAATGGATGGTCATTGTGTTGGTGGCTGGATTCTGTTGAAAACTGAAAATCAGTGTTTGGTGCCCAGTTTGAGGTCCTTTTGGGACTAAATAATGGGGTTCTGGACTAAGAATTATATAACAAAGTTGGAGTCCATAGTACAGAGAATAAGTTTTATCAAGAGGTTTGGACTTGATTCTACACATATATTTGATTAAAGGTTACTCAAATTTGGACTGTCAAGCTGGCCATAACTGAATTTTTATTCAGTTCTGAGAACGGAATTGCAGCAGGATTGCTTAGTTTGGAGCTCATTTGTGGCTAATCCATTTGGTTTTGGGCTAAATTTTCTGTAGTAAATCTGAAGACCAGTGTACACGGAACAAGTTTTATATAGTGATATGGACTTGGTTCCACATAAACCTAGGATAAAAAGTTGTTCCAAGTTGTGCTGTCAGGATGGAGAGATGTTGATTTAGTTGACTGATTGCTAGCAGTTTCAGTGAGTTTTACCCACATTTGGAGCTCTATGGTAATTAGACCAAGGATATTTGAGTTAGTAATTCTGTAACAAACTAAAAGGCCATATATAGGAGAACAAATTCCCTTGAGTGATGTTGGTCTAATGCTACACAAAATTTGGAGTAAATGCCCCAAGAAATGGCACTATGTGAACTCTGAACTGAATTCAGAGGACTGAAACCAGGTTCAGTGAATTGTGGCTGATTCTTGGACACTATAACTTGTGATACATGCAGATTGGGTCCTAGATTCTTGTAACAAACTTCAAGAGCCTTAGTTAGTGAACAAGTTTGGTTATGAAGGATTGGTCTGTTGCTATATAAAAATTGTGAGAAAATAGGGCTTCAACAGAGAGGCCTGCAACCGCAAGGAATCAGTGATGTGCTGGTCCAGTCCACTGTTGGTTTGGTTTAGTGTTTTTCTTAGGATTTTGGAGCTGTTTTGTGTCTGATCGAAGGGGTATAAGACTAAAGTCTCTGTAGAAAATTATTAGAGGGTTAATAGGTGAACAAGGTTCATTAAAGTTGGTCCCCCTGTTGTTGCTTGGAACTAAGAGATTGCAGGGGGTGAAGTGTAGAGTTTAGTAGAGTTGTGGCTATTCAGTGTGCTCCAAAAATATTTGCAGTAAAAGATCTTCCTCCACTACCACTCCAGGTGTCTCCACGGATGGTGTGGATAAGTGAAGGCTGGGATAGGGCTGGGTTGTGAGACTTGGTTCACTAGATAAGGATGGTATTGGACCTGTTGCTGAACTGATCACAGCCAACATCAACCCCCCCTCACTGTCCTTTTTTGCACCACTTTGAATGAGGTTCATCACCCCTGTGCTAGCTGCTACGTGCTGTCCATGCACTGCTGCTGAGTGTCCATGTTTGTGGAGCTGCTGGCACCATATGGGTTCTCCTTTATCATGTGTCGATGAGCTCCACTGCATCTGCCATATATTCATCGCCTTGGACTTGATTCAGTGAAGTTCTTCCCCTCTGCCCTCAAGCTCTAGCCAAAGCTACTGCGTGTATGTTGTAAATCCTGTGTCCATGACGGTGATAGCTATTCTCCTTTGCCATCAGTTCGAATTTCCCATGTTCATCACAGCCAACATCCCAGTCTGGTGACCACGCTCACCCAACTGCTCACCTCACCGTGGCCAGGACAACTCAGCAAGGTACACGATCATGCTATGTTTGTTCTGTGATCGCCATGGACCAGTGAAGCTCACACAACTCGAGTTTTGAACTCTTCCAGTGTATGCTGCTTGGAACAGGATCTCGCCACCGCAGATCGGCGCCGTTGGCAGCCTGACCGTCAACCCGCTTAACCGCATCTTCTCCGGTTGACTTCGTGTGAGCACCGTGTGCCTGGAGGGTGAGTGATGCTCTCCATACGCTTGATTGGAGTTCTACTGTTTTGTTGTCTCGGGCTCGAGCTCGCCGGACCGAGGAGCTCACCGGCGTCGTGGTTAGGGCCGGTGAGTGCTTGGCGAGGACATGGTAAACTTGTGACCGGTTTGTGTTGGTCGGGGACAGGTTGCAGTAGTGGTTGGGGGGGGGGGGGCGCCGAGGCTAGCGCCGCCGCAGTCATGGTCGCTTGCTCGCCGGCGTTAAGCACGGGCCATCGGGGCCGAGAATTGTATAAATTTTTGAAGAAACTTTTTATCAGAATATGAACTCTTGGGCAAAGTTTGGAACAGTTTGGATATTATTTGCTTAGCGAAATAATATTTGCCCAAAAAGGAAAATGATTTCACCTATGAAATAAGGACACCTAGTAGTTAAGTAAAGCGATGAAGTTGCTTAAGAAGTTTTAAGCTTTTGGATAAGATCTAAGATGGATTAGTTCTCTGGTTTACCTAAGTGAATTCAAATTGGTCACTTTTATTAAGTGCTAGGTTGTGTAGATATATGTGTATATGTGTCATGTACTTATTTAGGAGTGTTTATGTTCCCCACCTCTCCTTGTGAGAGTTTGCATTCCATATCATTACATAAGCATACATGTATTTGTAATTGACTTGTAGAACACCTAGAAGAAGTGGTGTTTGAAGGAGTCTACTCCAATGGCTGCTGATCAAGTGGAGGAGCCATCTAACTGTGTATTGGATAGAGGGATCTAGAGCCTCTTCACTGCAACAAAGGCAAGCCCCGGTGCATGCAACCCCTTCCTTGTGTTTTTAAATAATTTTTGCACACTTTAAGTCTAGTGAAATGTGCATTAGGTTTATAGGAGTTGCTTGAAACCCTTTGATGCATTGCCTTCCTTGATATCCATACCTTTATAGATACTTCTGGTGAAGTATCAAAATATGATTTTCAAAAATGCTTAGCCCTGCTTAGATCTTGTGGATAGAGGTTGTCTTTTGCAATACTGCCTAGCTCAGGGGTTATCCTGAGTAAAGATGACTTCTACCTGCAAGAATATTTTCATTGAGAGCGTGGTGGGATCTTACTGCAAAGTTCCCTTTGATGCTCTTTTCATCCTAAGGAACAAAAACAATCCTAAGGATGGAAGTACTTAAATTGGGACTTGGGCTAGGAACAGGTGATGCTCCGCCCAAGTTAGTTAAGGATTGGATGCGTATGTAGGCCTGTATGATCAAGGACTATCTTAACTAGCCACATGCCCTGGATATGGGACAGGGTAAGCTTGAACCCGGCTATTCCATACATGAAAAGACAATCGCGCACTGGGAGTGGAGAGATGGCGAGAGTGGCACGTACCCTCCTAGCAAAGGATCGCCTAAAAGGGGTGGTGTGCTCTCGGGTGGCGTGGACCTGTTCATGTAGTGGAGGATCCGTGGGAACAGTTGACATATGCAAGGGTTAAGTGCTACATATGTCGTGTGGTTAGAGATCCTCAGCTGAGTAAATCGATTCGGATCGCCGTTATATCCCCGGAGAGTGGAGACTTGATCGCTGCCCTGCAACCTAAGTCTGGATGTGAACCTCATGAATAAAAATGATGTTATATTGATGAGATGGTGAAATTAGACCAGATGCAAACAGAGTCTATTAATATTTAATCTGGCATTAAAATATTGAAAGTAAGGACTCACTTTAGTAAGCTAATTCTACAAAAGTATCTAAGTTGATTCTTGCTAAAGCCTCTCCTTGATTCCCAAATCCAGCATATCCTTGAGAGTCTTTTCTTTAGTCGGGTAAGTCTTGCTGAGTAATTCCATACTCAGGGTTTTATTCCCTATTGTTTTTCAGGTTATAGTCTTGTGCTGCTGTTGATGGTGTTAAGTGCCGGTGGGCTCGGCCTTCTTATAGAAGTATACCCCGTCTTTATCTTCTTACTGAGGATGGTCAGTTGAGCTAGCATATATTTCAAACTTATGCTATTTCAAACTTATACTTTTGTAATCACTCCGATAAAATAATATAAAAATTGTGTAACTTGTAAAATTTGGTAATAAGATTTCCGCTGCAAAAATATTGGTGTGTGTGATTTGTGTTACTTAATCCCGCGGTTCTGGTTGTAAGTGGTTTATCCGATGTCCTTGGGGCAATCGGACGGATCCTGTTAAGTTATCTGGTGCACATGCATGGCCGTCTGAGGTCTTTAGGACAAGGACAGGTGCATGTGGGCCCGATACCTTGGGAGGTTCTGCCACAGGTGGCGGGTTGGGAGTATCTTCCCGACCACGGGAAGTCCCCGCACCATCGTGTGCGCGAGTCCGTGATGGCATTTTAGGCAAAGAAACATTTTTGGAAAAATATAACATGCCAGTACACACCATCATATTACATTACCAAAATGTAATTATACAGACTCCAGCGTACAACTTAACTTAAGTACTTGTTTTACATAAGTATAACATCTAAACTATACTATTCTAGTCTTCATCATCCTTGGTTTCTTCATTTCCTGCTGCAGGAGACCGTTCGTCAGCAAGGTTCATGGAAGGAGGAGGCCTAAAAAGGTCCAACTCCCCATCAGGTCCTTCATCTACTGTCCCCGATGGTCTGGCTCCCATTACAACAACATCGGCAGGCACGTCTGGGTGCAGTCGAGCATACATTACATGTACTTCCTCATGTAAAGTATTATAGTACACTTACAGGCTGTCGAGGGCCGCACTAAGCTCTGCCACACGAGCTCGAGCTTTTGCTTCGCGGTCCCAAGCGATCGAACGTGAGTTGACGGCCCAATCAATGGCTGAATCTTGTTCTGAAATCTCGTACTGCAAGCGGCTGACGTCAGCTGACAATTCAGCTATACGTTGGCTGTCCTACGCCCATATCCTATTCCGATGACGTAGCTCTGTCCGGAGTTGTTCCACCATGGCCTCCAAGTCTCCGATTGGGTCATTGCTGCCGCAACTACTTTCCTCATGTCCTGGGGCTAGCTGATGACGAGGCACGCCAACAGGTCCAGTAGATTTGCGTGCAGTTTTCCTTGTACGCACCATGTCTCCATAAGAGGGGAAGATTTATTAGTATAATTTTAATCATGATGCATGCATAACCTAATAAATACGGAATCAACCTTCGTTGATCCCCAACTTCCTATATATTGCACTCTATTACCCTAACTTTACCAGGTGAGAGACTACCAGAAAGTGATAGGATAAGAATGAAAGAATCTTTCTAGATAAGGGTTTAAAAATTCTTTTGAAGTACTAAGTAATATCCGAAGAGATGGGTTTGGCTCCGATACTAGATGTGACAGAACCTCCCAAGGTATTAGGCCCACCTACAGTTGTCCTTTTCCTAAGGACCTTGGACAACCCTGTAGATGCACATAATCACTCGACAAGTTCGGTACTGTATCATCATCATTCCGCCCAAGAGCGTTTCACCCGTCATGCAGATATTACATCACATCAGAGGAAAGAATAAGCGGAAGCAAATTACAATAACTTAATTTACATTCATTCAATATAGAGAGAGTATTATTATTACAATACCAGGGTACTATGAGTGCATAAAGTATTATTATAATTACAGACTCGGGAGGCAAAACACCGTCCCGCACAAAAGTATATTGTTTTTAAAGTGGGAGGCTAACATCCTCCCGTGACTGACTTCACTGCTGGGGCTCATCCTTGGGTACCACCTTTGAACAAAAACAGCAAAAGTCTGTTGTTTCCTCACCTACAACAACATAGGTTTGAAAACCCTGAGTACGAAGTGTACTTTCACAAGTCTTACCCGACAAAAGAAAAGCCCCCCAAGGATATGCTGGCTTGAGGGAGTCAAGGTAAGGCTATTCAAGATTCAAAGGCTCTGTTTGCAAAAATGCTTACTAACAGTGGATCCTTAAAAATCCAATTTTATTATCTAGTTGAGTCATTACCTGCAACTAGAGTTCTTTCTACCCTAGTTCAAGCACTTGACCTCCACTAGACGTCTTTTATCAACCCTTAAGTTTACTAGAATGCTACGTGTAAGTCAGTGACCAAGTCTTCATGTCCAAGAAGTAACGGTGATCCGAATCGATTAATACTCAGCTGAGGATCTCCAATCACACGACATATGTAGCACTTAACCCTTGCATATGTCAACTCGCCACCGGGGTTCTTAAGACCAGAACGGGTTCACGCCAATCGAGAGCATAGATACACCACCGTCCAGCCTCTTGCCATGGATGGTACACACTACTCTCGCCATCTCTCCACTCCCATTGCATGTTGGCCTTTCTGGTATTAGTCTACCGGAGGCAAAGCTTACCCATGACGAGGCATGTGACCAGTTAAAAGGTCCTCGGTCAGCAGGCCCACATCGGTATGGTCCATAATCGACGCAGACGGAGACACTACACCGAGACTTCCTTCTCGTGCAAGTCACCCGCCCGGTCTTAGCTTTATTATTTTTAATCCCATAATCTGGAACCTGGCAGAGGTACATCTTGTCCGATGTTGAATCCATCACGGCCATGATGGATCCACCATCAAGTTTTATTTTTTAAAACATCCCATTCCATCTGAAGCATCATCTTTTGTTAAGAACAAAACATTTTTGTTTTCTAAGGCTAGACTTGGCATTAGAAAACCTTTTAATAAAATAGGTAATCAAGGAATGGTAAACAGTTCCAAGGAAGGAAATGCAGCAATTGGCTTAACACCCAACTCCTATCACCTAATGCATCATTTAAGTGATAAAGAGTTTAAAATCACAAGGAAAGGTAAATGCACTGGGGCTTGCCTTGTGTTGTAGGGGAGTCTGGATCTATTCCACAAATATCAAAATAAACATGGATTTTTAGCTGGTGGTGCAATATCTTCTTCTTCAACACTTACTTCCTCTTCGTTTTCTATACATAACCAAATATAAACATGAATTCTCATGTGATGCTATGAATATGTAACTAAAGTAGAGATACATTAAGTTGTATCTTGAATACAACTTTCCTTCACGGTGCACCAGGGAAACTAGGGTCTTCTAGGTCAACACCCTAGTAGGGTTAGGCCATTCTATACTAAGAAGCTAGGGTTTTGGGGTTTTGGGATCAAACAATGTCCAAAACATGTCAAACTTCACCCATGGACTCTAATTATCATATTAAGCTTACTTAAAAAGTTTTATGATTTTTGGAGTTACCAGATTATTTCTAAAATTCCAAGAGTCTATGTTTAGCCCTTCTTAAATACTACATAATTCCTGGTTTGGACTAAAAATCTTGGAACTATTTTTTATTAAATAATATTGAAATTTAGGAGTATAGTATAATTGGTTTCATATTTTTATCATTTTTTCTATAATTCTTTATGGATGTTTAAATTTTCTTGGAAAAAGAAAAAGAAAAACTATTAACAGTGTTGGGCCGAAACCGGCCCAACGAGTCTAGGCCTCCACAGAATTTCAGGCGCACTCGCGACCGTGCGGTAGGTTTTGCACAAAGGCCCCTGCATGTTCAAACAATCGCGAAGCGCTTGCTGATACTATTTATCTGAGTCACTGAAACCTACACCTGGCCCCTTCTGTTTGGTTTTATTTATGTCCACAAGTCCCTCGATGGCGCCGCGTCGAACACCTGACTGCCACAGTCGGAGCTCGCCGCTAGCAACCCCTTCTGAAACGACGAGCATCCCAGCTACTTCCCTAGGCATAACCAACCCACGTCCTACCCCTAATCAGACTGTTATGGACTACGATCCACGTTGCTTGGTTTAGGGCGGACACCGAGGTTCGCCGGGCTTGGTCCTAAAACCACGGTGCGCTAATATCCAATTAAAAGGCATGGAAAGCATTAAGGACTTACTAGTAGCTCAGAACGGCAGTGGAATGGGCGGAATGAAGAACAGAGAAGGCGGTCCGCGTCGGGGTGGCGAATCACAGAGCACTCCAGCGACAAGGGACTGTTCTGGCGAGATAATGGCAGCCGTGTTAAATTAAACAGATCAAGGAGTACCCTTAGTAACTAGGGAAGCTCGGACGGGACAGAATTTAGGGAGGGCTCGCTCAATTTGACCTGGCCACGGAGAGGTCCTTCATGGCGGAGTTAAGAATAGCGAGGAGGGGCTTACGGCTTAACTGAGTTTCTTTGTGAAATTGAGTGGTTCGCGCAAGCACTCGGGTGTGTCTGTCAGTGAGGAAGTAGCACTCGGGCTCAATTTATAGGGTGGTGGCCGGAGTCGGACGGGATTCAAAAAATCTCCAAGTGTGCTGGCGAGCTCGCGCGAGCTTGTAGGGCCACGACGAGCGCCTAGGTGAAACGCTTTAGCCGAACGGCGCCACCTCATGGTTACATGTGCCACGTCTCGGAAGATTTTTACCGCGGCCGCAAGTCCGAGCAGTGCTTCTAGCCGCTGTGGCGTTCTTATCCCCGGCGAGGTTCCCTGAACCAAGGTTGACATCGTGCCTGCCAGCCCGGATTTGGATAGCTATTGCGCCCAATTTTATATGGTTACTTGCAAATTGGTCCGTATCGAAGTTGTACATTAATCAACGTTCTTTCATTTTGGTATAATGATCATATGTAACACCCACTTTGCAATTTGCTAGAAATAATACCAATAGAGAAACAATTCCTCTTCATATGAGTTTGATCTTTATGGATCATCACATGTGAACACCTCACTTATACAAATGAATAAATAATAAAAGGCACTCAAACAAATCATGCATCATGCTGGTATTTTTATTTTTATTTTGTGTGCATTTTGTAACAAGAAAATATTAGAAACCAAAAAAAAATAAAGGAAAATTAAAATCCTAAAAGAAATTCTTGAATCTAGAAAAGAGAAGGAATATGAAAACATGAATAATATATTTGAATAAATATCCTCAAACCTAATACTTTTGATTGCACAAATAGGGTTTGAGAATGAACTAGTCACAAGTTTGAATTTAAATTAGTATTTAAATTTGAATTTGTGAAATAATGGAGAAAGAAGAAAATAAAAGAAAATAAAAGAAAAAGAAAAAGAAAAAGGAATACTATACACTGTTGGGCCTCAAGCCACCAATTCGGCCCAGTAGAACCCCTCTCCTGCGCGGCCACTTCTGCACCTCGCGCGTGCGCCGACAGGTGGGGCCCGCGTGGCAGGCTCTCTCTCTCGCGCGCTTCACGGAATAGCGACTTGAGCCGAGCACTCACTGCCGCGTGGGGCCGCCTTGTCAGGCTCGTCCCCTCCCCGAACGGACTCCGCGCATGGCGCACAGGACGCCGGAAATCCAGCTCGATCTGGTGGGCGTAGGGGCGTGGCCGGGGTATAAACTAGTCCCTGGTATTCTCCCTCCTAGATCACCCGTGCCAATTTCCCTGAGAACCATCACCGCCGTAGAGTTGTGGGCGCGGCGGAAGAACCTTCGCCAAACACCATTGCCGCCGACCCGAATTCGCTCTGCCGCCGTTGCCATTGCCGAGGTGCTGGCCCCTGGAGTTTCGCTGGTCTCGAAGGAAGGTGTCCGTGTTCGTATTGCTCTGGATTGGCCGCCAGCGTCGACGAATTTCATCGCCGATACCGCGGATCCGCCGTGTGCCGTGGGCGGACTACCTCGGTGCTTCGATTGGCGGTATGGAACCTTCTCTAATGCTAGCCGTTGTACCAATTTCATTTTGTGAGTAGTGGAACTAGTGGAGATACACCGGGAGGGGAACGGATTCGACTATCACCGGCGAGCTGCGCCACCGCGGGTGTACCTCGCCGCCGCGGTTCGGTATTTAGGAAGGTGATTGGGGAGGCTCGCTCTCGACCGTCGATCGTGGGGTGAATGGTTAGGATGGCTCTGCGCATAACCCTTTTCGCACTGGTTAACCGGAGCCGTTGATCGGAGCGTGAACGGGTGAGATCGTGCCCTCGCGTTATGTTTGCGGATCAATCGAGGGCCGTTGGATCTAGATCCAATAGTCCATATAGCGTACCGGTTCAGATGAAGATCGATTTAATCCGTGTCGTCCAGATCTAATCCTACGGCTGAAAACCCTAGATACCCCTTCGCGGGTCAACTTTGCTAAAGAACCCCCCCAGAAACCCTGTAAATAACTCGCCGTCCACAGGGCCTGTTCTCTGTGTCTCTGGATTATTACCCCGAGGCCCCTGCATTTTCCAGAAAATGAGGCCCCGTCCAGAATAGTTTTAACCCGAGAATTTAAATTTCAAATTGATTTTCAATGTATAAATAATGTCTAGAACTTCAATAATTCATAGAAAATGCATATGAACTCCAAATTACTCCATTCCAGTTCCTAAAATTTTATAATTTTATTCTCTATCACTTAGAGCCTCTGTTTTGTCATGAAAACAGTAATAAATTTAATTCCTTACTTAATCCCATTTTAAACACATAAAACATTTGAAAATGCATAACTTAAAATCTATAAGTCCAAAAATTATGATTTCTGTTCCTAGAATTTTATTTTAATGTGTAGATTATTACTGTGTATTTTGCATATATGTTTGGTGTAATGTTAATTTTGCCTATACAATGTTTGTCTGTATTGCTACGACTAGCAGTGAGGTCACGAGTCATCTGAAGATCATCCTGGTACCTGGAATCTCAAGTCCCAGGCAAGTTGTGCCCTTGATCACTTCTTTTTACCCACTCATGTTCTAATTAATCATAATGATCTGCATAGGTTAATTTTGATGGGACCTAATAGGTTACCCTAGTTTTGACTATCTTTATACCTTGTTTACCACTGAACTTTTTGGGTAGTACTTGCTAGTGCTTTATGTGGTTTTGGGTATGAAGATACATTATTCATGATCACACTTTTATTATCTGTTTATTATCACTGTTCATGATAAGATCATTATGTTAATTGGAACATGGAGAACCACCCGGGAAAACAGTGCTACCACAAGGGTTTAATGGGACGCCCTTGGCCGATTAATTAGGAAAGCTAGTGGAAGACTACCTTACCTGAAAGGGGCAAGGGCAGTAGGGGAGTGGTCAGTGTAGGGAGGCCCTCGGGAGGATTTTGCTGCGATGGCGGTCCTGCAAGGGATTCCTGCATTGGAGCTTCCTATAAACTGTAGCGGGTTTTCTGAAGCTAGTGGAACTTTGTAAAGGCCTCGTAGTGTTACCCTGCCTCGCCTCCTCGGTAGAGGTGTATGGGAAGTCGCGATCCCTTGGCAGATGGGTAACATGACTTGTGGGTAAAGATGCGCCACCTCTGCAGAGTGTAAAACTGGTATACTAGTCGTGCTCACGGTCATGAGCAGCTCGGACACTCACATGATTAATTTATGGAACTTAAATTCAATTTGTCATATGCATTGCATCGCAGGTGATGTTGTTACTTTTGTTCTACTACTTAATTGGGTTGGTATTTACTTATACTTAGTAATTGCTAATAAAATTTTGACCAACATTAAAAGCAATGCTCAGCTTTAACCATCCTCTTTGGTAAGCCTTACACTTCACGTTAGCTCCCACCTTTGGCGAGTTCATGCACATTATTCCCCACAACTTGTTGAGCGATGAACGTATGTGAGCTCACTCTTGCTGTCTCACACCCCCCCCCCACAGGTCAAGAACAGGTACCACATGATGAGGCGCTTGGAGGATGCTGCGATGTGTTCGTGAGAGGTCTAGGCCGTCGTCTCCCAGTCAACTTTGGGTTGCTGGACCGTTGTCTCCTTATAATGTAAATATTTATTTATTTTGTATAGAACTCCTGTTATATAGTAAAATGTGACATTCGATCCTGTGTCATGATTCATCATATGTGTGAGACTTGGTCCCAGCACACCTGGTGATTATGTTTACACCCGGGCTTTGGACCCCTAAAACCCGGGTGTTACAGAAGTGGTATCAGAGGAATGTTGACTGTAGGACGAGACCTAGATAGAACTGGACAACCATTGTCTACTTACCTTTGCTACTCTAATTCTTTCTAAACTTATCTTAATCTTTTCTCATCTATTTCCGCTTTACTCTGATTATTCTTACCTTTACATTCTAAAGACATATGTGGATTTTGCACCTTGAAATCTTGTACTTAAAGTGACTTTTAGGAATAGGAGACTTAATCTTAGGAACAAAAACAAAACTATTTTTTTTATCTATACGCTTGAATGTTTGTTCTTATGATATTTGTCTGATTTGGATCTTTGATTGAGTGTGATGGGTTGTGGAGTAATGTCCACAATTACATCTGCATATACATATGGGGAAAATGCTTATAAAAATAACTAGATAAACTAGATTATCCCTCATTAAAGGATCTAGCCAAACAATATCCATCTCATCTTAAAAGATTCTATCCTACACTCGTAGATCCATCTTATCTTAAAAAGATACTCATCTTATCTTGAAAAGATTTTATGTCATAGATCTAACTGATCTCAAATGATTCTATCTTATCTTTATGGATCCATCTTGTCCTAACAAGCATACTTATCCACCCTAGTTTAACAACCATGATCTAATGCAAATTAATTAGATCTTATCTAGTCATACCAATCTAATCTAGATCCCATCTAATATGATCAAATCTAATGTGGTCTACTTAAACAGATTAGTGAGACTGGTAGAAGAGATTAAACCCTACTAGCCAGGTATTAACTTAACTTCGCATATTAGACCAACTCAACCATGGAAATAAGATCTAACCTAGCCAATAGAGTCTTGATGGATTGCATAATCTATCTATCTCCACCTAACCTCAAACAAACTTTTGACCTACATCAATCTCACCCATATCTATCTTAACCATACCCTGGTAACTCCGATGATAAACGCTGACCCCGACTCAATGAGACCAAGACCAGAAAAGAACAAGATCAACCTCGTCAGGGAAGGAGAGAAGTCAAACTCAATCTTCAGATGCATTACCACCCAACAAGGAGTCCTTTCTCACCATAAACTGTCTTACCCCTAGCTAATGTTTCCCTAACCTATCCATCTCTTATATCCTACATAATAGGTGGCTAGAAACCCATGCTTTCCTAAATACCTATTTATTTGTATAAAAAAAACTTTTCAATATTGAACTAAAAGACAATTACAAGCAAAACTTTCTACACCTCTTTCTTATAAATCTCGAGGACGAGATTATTTTTAAGGGGGGTAGGATTTGTAACACCCACTTTGCAATTTGCTAGAAATAATACCAATAGAGAAACAATTCCTCTTCATATGAGTTTGATCTTTATGCATCATCACATGTGAACACCTCACTTATACAAATGAATAAATAATAAAAGGCACTCAAACAAATCATGCATCATGCTGGTATTTTTATTTTTATTTTGTGTGCATTTTGTAACAAGAAAATATTAAAGACCAAAAAAATAAAGGAAAATTAAAATCCTAAAAGAAATTCTTGAATCTAGAAAAGAGAAGGAATATGAAAACATGAATAATATATTTGAATAAATATCCTCAAACCTAATACTTTTGATTGCACAAATAGGGTTTGAGAATGAACTAGTCACAAGTTTGAATTTAAATTAGTATTTAAATTTGAATTTGTGAAATAATGGAGAAAGAAGAAAATAAAAGAAAATAAAAGAAAAAGAAAAAGGAATACTATACACTGTTGGGCCTCAAGCCACCAATTCGGCCCAGTAGAACCCCTCTCCTGCGCGGCCACTTCTGCACCTCGCGCGTGCGCCGACAGGTGGGGCCCGCGTGGCAGGCTCTCTCTCTCGCGCGCTTCACGGAATAGCGACTTGAGCCGAGCACTCACTGCCGCGTGGGGCCGCCTTGTCAGGCTCGTCCCCTCCCCGAACGGACTCCGCGCATGGCGCACAGGACGCCGGAAATCCAGCTCGATCTGGTGGGCGTAGGGGCGTGGCCGGGGTATAAACTAGTCCCTGGTATTCTCCCTCCTAGATCACCCGTGCCAATTTCCCTGAGAACCATCACCGCCGTAGAGTTGTGCGCGCGGCGGAAGAACCTTCGCCAAACACCATTGCCGCCGACCCGAATTCGCTCTGCCGCCGTTGCCATTGCCGAGGTGCTGGCCCCTGGAGTTTCGCTGGTCTCGAAGGAAGGTGTCCGTGTTCGTATTGCTCTGGATTGGCCGCCAGCGTCGACGAATTTCATCGCCGATACCGCGGATCCGCCGTGTGCCGTGGGCGGACTACCTCGGTGCTTCGATTGGCGGTATGGAACCTTCTCTAATGCTAGCCGTTGTACCAATTTCATTTTGTGAGTAGTGGAACTAGTGGAGATACACCGGGAGGGGAACGGATTCGACTATCACCGGCGAGCTGCGCCACCGCGGGTGTACCTCGCCGCCGCGGTTCGGTATTTAGGAAGGTGATTGGGGAGGCTCGCTCTCGACCGTCGATCGTGGGGTGAATGGTTAGGATGGCTCTGCGCATAACCCTTTTCGCACTGGTTAACCGGAGCCGTTGATCGGAGCGTGAACGGGTGAGATCGTGCCCTCGCGTTATGTTTGCGGATCAATCGAGGGCCGTTGGATCTAGATCCAATAGTCCATATAGCGTACCGGTTCAGATGAAGATCGATTTAATCCGTGTCGTCCAGATCTAATCCTACGGCTGAAAACCCTAGATACCCCTTCGCGGGTCAACTTTGCTAAAGAACCCCCCCAGAAACCCTATAAATAACCCGCCGTCCACAGGGCCTGTTCTCTGTGTCTCTGGATTATTACCCCGAGGCCCCTGCGTTTTCCAGAAAATGAGGCCCCGTCCAGAATAGTTTTAACCCGAGAATTTAAATTTCAAATTGATTTTCAATGTATAAATAATGTCTAGAACTTCAATAATTCATAGAAAATGCATATGAACTCCAAATTACTCCATTCCAGTTCCTAAAATTTTATAATTTTATTCTCTATCACTTAGAGCCTCTGTTTTGTCATGAAAACAGTAATAAATTTAATTCCTTACTTAATCCCATTTTAAACACATAAAACATTTGAAAATGCATAACTTAAAATCTATAAGTCCAAAAATTATGATTTCTGTTCCTAGAATTTTATTTTAATGTGTAGATTATTACTGTGTATTTTGCATATATGTTTGGTGTAATGTTAATTTTGCCTATACAATGTTTGTCTGTATTGCTACGACTAGCAGTGAGGTCACGAGTCATCTGAAGATCATCCTGGTACCTGGAATCTCAAGTCCCAGGCAAGTTGTGCCCTTGATCACTTCTTTTTACCCACTCATGTTCTAATTAATCATAATGATCTGCATAGGTTAATTTTGATGGGACCTAATAGGTTACCCTAGTTTTGACTATCTTTATACCTTGTTTACCACTGAACTTTTTGGGTAGTACTTGCTAGTGCTTTATGTGGTTTTGGGTATGAAGATACATTATTCATGATCACACTTTTATTATCTGTTTATTATCACTGTTCATGATAAGATCATTATGTTAATTGGAACATGGAGAACCACCCGGGAAAACAGTGCTACCACAAGGGTTTAATGGGACGCCCTTGGCCGATTAATTAGGAAAGCCAGTGGAAGACTACCTTACCTGAAAGGGGCAAGGGCAGTAGGGGAGTGGTTAGTGTAGGGAGGCCCTCGGGAGGATTTTGCTGCGATGGCGGTCCTGCAAGGGATTCCTGCATTGGAGCTTCCTATAAACTGTAGCGGGTTTTCTGAAGCTAGTGGAACTTTGTAAAGGCCTCGTAGTGTTACCCTGCCTCGCCTCCTCGGTAGAGGTGTATGGGAAGTCGCGATCCCTTGGCAGATGGGTAACATGACTTGTGGGTAAAGATGCGCCACCTCTGCAGAGTGTAAAACTGGTATACTAGCCGTGCTCACGGTCATGAGCAGCTCGGACACTCACATGATTAATTTATGGAACTTAAATTCAATTTGTCATATGCATTGCATCGCAGGTGATGTTGTTACTTTTGTTCTACTACTTAATTGGGTTGGTATTTACTTATACTTAGTAATTGCTAATAAAATTTTGACCAACATTAAAAGCAATGCTCAGCTCTAACCATCCTCTTTGGTAAGCCTTACACTTCACGTGAGCTCCCACCTTTGGCGAGTTCATGCACATTATTCCCCACAACTTGTTGAGCGATGAACGTATGTGAGCTCACTCTTGCTGTCTCACACCCCCCCCCACAGGTCAAGAACAGGTACCACATGATGAGGCGCTTGGAGGATGCTGCGATGTGTTCGTGAGAGGTCTAGGCCGTCGTCTCCCAGTCAACTTTGGGTTGCTGGACCGTTGTCTCCTTATAATGTAAATATTTATTTATTTTGTATGGAACTCCTGTTATATAGTAAAATGTGACATTCGATCCTGTGCCATGATTCATCATATGTGTGAGACTTGGTCCCAGCACACCTGGTGATTATGTTTACGCCCGGGCTTTGGACCCCTAAAACCCGGGTGTTACATCATACCAAAAATCATCATGGATTAAGCATGCGACGACGCCCAAGTTGGCTCAATAACACTGAACCCTGGCTTCAATCAGATGCAGTGAACACATTTCTATCAGGCTGACTGACAGCGCTACTTCAAGGCATTATTACTACGGTTTTCGTACAACAACAACCCAACCCTTCATTAGCAAAGTTATGCTCCTATATATTACCTCCAACGTCCTCACATTGACCTTGAACTTAGACCCACTGAATCGTCCTTAATTCACTTCTAAAATCAGATCAGTGCCACTGTTAAACCAGGTTCAGAATTTCCTTATGACTAACATCCCATCTTTGAGCCAGTTTATCTTAAATTTTTACATAACACCAATGCTTAATCCCTTAAGCAAAGTTACACTCCTAACATAGCTCTACAAGTTTGATATGTTGACCTAGGGCAAAATTCTTGTAGATTTAAAGATATAGAGCTCCAAAGTTGACCCCATTCAACTAAATTTTAGACTTAGTCACATAGTACTCATGTGACCCTTTTGCAAATAAGTCCAAATTCCATCATACAACTTGGAAATTCTCCAATACAAAAGTTACTTGGTTTGTAGTGTATTATTACTTTGCCATTTGCACTTTGGTCCAAAAGTGCCTAGAATTTACATTTACCCCCTAGGGTTCGAGTTAGGGTTTTTCTAGGGTTTCTTTTAGGGTTTTGAGTGCTTTAGGGTTCTTGTGCCACTAAAGTCCATTAACTTTGATATCTTATGAACATTTCTAATGACATATGAGATCTTTATCATTATGGCTTCACTTTCCTCCATAAGCCCTAACTCAGAGTTAAGTACCCTACCCTATGGTTTATCACACACGAAGTCCTATCATCACAACTTGTTTGAAAAATTTACCTAGTGAATGCACTCTAGGTGTGACAAACAACATGAATGTCAATGCACATGATGTCATGCTCAAATTTTAGTGACAGTAACACCAGAGGTGTTATAGTGTCCGTTCAAGCGGGCGGGCGCGGGGATCGCCAAAGCCTTGGGAATTTCTCACTGGACTTCAACATCGGCACGGAGCCGCTTCCCACCGTGGGAAGACCCGTCTCCGCTGTAAGCATTGGGGAGTGGCTTCTTTACTAGTTCGGCTCCATCTCCTCTTTGCGTACCGCGGTCTGGGTCGAAGTTTGGGTGCAAGGATTATGGGATTGCTGTCTGCGGCAATGGCGCCACCCGCGGGTATGCCTGCACGCCTAACCAGAGAAAAGAGGAGAAGGGCATTGAGGGGAAGCAGTGTCGTCGGTCGTTAGATCCTCAGCAGACGACTATGATTAGATCCTAGGTAACGGTTCGATGTATTCAATCCTGACCATTGATTCAATAGCGGATGGCCAAGTTTGGACCTAGACACGTTAAAATACGTACCATAGATCGTTGGATGGTCGACCCTGATCCCATACCAGCTCGGGTTGGGGTAGATCTGATCCAAGCCGTTGAATATGATCGGACGGATGCGGGGTAGTCGAGGATGTTTTAAATCCGTGCCATTGGAGTTGAATCCGATGCATAAAATGGCGTACCGGTTCGCTTGAATCAGGAACTGATCTGGTCCTTTGATTCTGGATCGAGTGGCCCTTGTTGGCCCATACACTTTCGGATTTGGAAAGTTTTAAATAAACCCCTCAGCTTTATTGTAATAAACCCGTCGTCCAGGGAGTGCTATAGAGAATTACATTTAAGTCCTAATTTTAATGATTAGGACCCTGAGCTTTCTAGAATTTATGCGCGCCATCCCTCGACTTAATAAATTAGGGAAATTAATATAGAAAATAGTTTTTAGTATAAAAATAATTCCAGAAACTTGTTTAGTTCATAATTAATCCATTTTAACTCCAAATTGATCCATTCCAGTTGTATTAGATTCGTATTAATATTGTTTATCATCTAGTAACCTTATATTGTTATGAAATATAGGTTAGAACTATACACTTAATTGTTTTATATCTAACACCTAAATCTTTAGAAAATCATAACTCTTTAACCGTTACTCCGATTTTAGTGGTTCTCAAACCTAGGATCTAGTTACGATGCGTAGAATATTATTATGCAGTTTGTGCCTATGTTTGGTGTGATGTTAATTTTTCATATACCATGTTTGTTTGTTTTGCTACAAATAGCAGTGAGGTTACGAGAATCGGAAAATCATCCTGGTACCTGGAATCTTGAGTCTCAGGCAAGTTGTGCCCTTGATCACTCTTCTTTACCTAATAATGTTCATGTTGATCACTGTGACATGCTTAGGTTAATTTGATGGGACCTATTGGGTTTCCCTAGCATTGTGTATCCCCCACCTTGCAAATAGATGAACTGTTGGGTAGATTTGCTATTGCTCTACCTGGTTTTGGGAAACTAATGTTTTATTATGATCATGTTCAAATTATATTGTTGTTTAATTATTGTTCATGATAAGATCATGTTGTTAATTGGAACATGGAGAACCACCCGAGAAAATAGTGCTACCACAAGGGTGGAATGGGACGCCCTTGGCCAAGTAATTAGGAAAGCTAGGGAGAGATTACCTTACCCGGTTAGGGGCAAGCGGGGAGGCGTCGCTGCAGAGTATATGGAGACCCTTAGGTTGAACTATCTGTAAAGCTTTTCGGACGAGGGATTCCTATGCTTCCTTCTTCCTGAATCTGTAGCGGGTTTTCTCGAACTAGTGGAACTTTGGAATGGCCTCGTAGTGCTACCCTGCCTCGCTTCCTTGGTAGAGGTGTATGGGGTACGTACAACCCCATGGCAAATGGGTAACACGACTTGTAGGTAAAGATGTGCAACCTCTATCGAGTGTAAAACTGGTATATCAACCGTGCTCACGGTCATGAGCAGCTCGGACACTCACATGATTAATTTATGGAACTAAACTTAATCTATCATATGCATTGCATCGCGGGCGTTGTTATTAATCTTGATCTCTTATTTAATTGGGTTGGTATCTACTTCACTACAAGAAATCATTTAATCCATGACGAATTCTTGGTGACGTAATTGGAAAACGTCATGAAGATGGCTTCATGACAGTTTTTTGCTATTCCATGACGAATTTGTGAACCCCATTACAAAAGAACCGTCACAGATTACAATATATGACCCCCATTACATGACGTTATCAAAATTTGTCATAATCATGGCTTTTGTGACGGTTTTTTGCTAATCCATGACAAATTTTGTCTGTCATTGATTAAAGGATTTCTTGTAGTGCTTATACCTAGTAATTGCTAATAAAATTTTGACCAACTTTAAAAGCAATGCTCATCTTTAACCATCCTCTTTGGTAAGCCTTACACTTCACATGAGCTCCCACCTTTGGTGAGTTAATGCACATTATTCCCCACAACTTGTTGAGCAATGAACGTATGTGAGCTCACCCTTGTTGTACTCACATCCCCCAAGTCAAGAACAGGTACCACATGATGAGGCACATGGAAGATGCTGTGATGAGATCGTGAGAGGTCTAGGTCGTTGTCTCCCAGTCAACTTTGGGTTGCTGGATCGTTGTCTTCGTATGATGTAATTATTTAACTATTTTGTACATAACTTATATTATATAGTAAAGATGTGACACTCATTTCTGTACCATGGATCATCATGTGTGAGACTGGAGCCCAGCACACTTGGTGATTATCTCACGCCCGGGTTTTGGTCCGCTGAAATCCGGGTGTGACAGCATGGATCTCAGATCCAAGAGCCCATGTTACATACAAGTTCGAAGTGAGTGGGAATCTAATCTAGATCATTGATCCAATATCGTATGGCCAGGAGTGATCCACGTGGTCAGTTAAGTGTAGTTATTCTTGTAAGTGCAATCAACCCCAAATGAGGGTTTTGGTGATTTAATGACAAAACAAATAAGGGTACTAACAGTTTTCGTTCTCAGTGTATGATTAGAAGGAAACAGGAACTTAAGGAAGCACCAAGGACTTCATGCAACGGACGTATAAAAATTTATGTAAAATCTTGTGTTGCATGATGTAATTCTTCCTTGTTCTTTTCCGCATAGGTATAGGTGTTTGCTGTAGCTCAAGTCCCCAAATTCAAAAGCTATTTTTGAAAACCAAAAATCACTTTAACATTATTTGGTTGACCATGGTTAGGGTTGAGAAACCTAGAGTGTTCTTTCTGAAAAGCAGCTGAACTTCTTCAACTGCAGCTGAGCTTTCCAGCTGAACTTAACTTCAGCTGTGATGAGCTTCTTCAGCTGCAGCTGAGCTTTTCAGCTGAGCTGGACTTCAGCTGAGTTGAACTTTCAACTCCAGCTGAACTTCAACTTTAGCTGTGGACCTCTTTGACCATACCCAGCTGAACTTGCCCCGGGCAGCTGAGCTGGGGTTTCCTCTCCAAAACTCTCTGGTCTAGACCAGCTGAACTAGTCCTGGGGGGCAGCTCAACTGGTCTTTGACCCTCTGACTTCTGATCTGCAGTCTGCCAGATAGACTGGCAGTCAGGTCCGCCAGGGGTGTTAGGGGGCGGTTCAACCGGTCCCTGGCCTGTCTGACCCGCCTGCAGGTCAGTCTGCCAGTCAGTCTAAGCAGTCAGACTGGTAGACAGTCTGCTGACCTGTCAGGGGGCGGTTTCAACCGTTTTTCGGCGTGGTTTTGGTCAAAACGGCTAGTTTTTGTGCCGTGACTATAAATAGAACCCTCTCTCTCTCTCTTCTTCAATACGGCTGGACACTCACTCATTTATTGCTCACCTAACTTGAGACAAAGCACTCATCTCTCCATCTCTCTCACACTTAAATCTTCCTCAAGATTCAACCTTGTTGGAGGAGCTCTTGGGTGTGAAGGTTTGTGCTTGTGCTCCACGATTTGGCTTTCCTCTCCCAACTCTTTTTACAAAGACTTGAGCTTGTGCAAACCCCTCTTGTGCGTTCTTGGTGTTCTTGAAACCCTAGGTTTCAAGATCTTTTGAGGTTGCTTGGGAGTCTCCAAATTTGTGGACGACCCCAAGAAGTTTGTATCACCCACTCTTTGAGCTAAGATAAGAAGAGTTTGCCTTGACCTTTGTGGTCGGCTTTTGGAGGATTAGGGTTGAAAAAGACCCGAACCCTTTGTGGGCTCCTCAACGGGGAGTAGGACACCTTTGTGGTGTGGCCAAACCTCGGATTAAATCTTGTGTCTTGTGTTCTTGTTTGTTTTAACTTGAGATATTTTTACTTGCAAGATTGACATAAAGATTTTTCCGTAGAGTTTATCTAGAAGTAAAATAGCCTTTACACATTCATCTTTTCATCCTAACTTAGCTATATCTTACTTCTCACAAGAACTCGCGAAATACTTTTTCGAGTAGATTTTAGTCTAAAGTTTATAAAACAGTTGGATTGGTTCAGAGTGGTTCAACTTGCGCACGTAGCTGTTGAACCGGCCTGCACCAGTCGAACTGTGTATTTAACAATCTTTCGAAGTTTGTTGTGAAAATTTTTAGATTAGCCTATTCGCCCCCCTCTAGGCTACTTTCAATTGGTATCAGAGCTTCGTACCTCGTTTTACGCTTAACCGCGTGAGGAAACGATCATGTCTACTCAACGGGACCATGTGGATCCTCTCCTCGAGGAAATCCCCATCACATCTTCCGGTGAGGAAGTGGACCCCAAGGTCCTCGACCTCGCCATGAAGATTGCCGAGAAAATGTTCCTCAAAATGAAAGAGGAAGATGCTAAGAAAAAGGCCGAAGAAGAAGAATCAAGAAGAAAGGCCGAAGAAGATAAAGGTAAAGGAAAATTTGATTACAATGACGATCTAGTGGATCTTTTGGTGTCTAAGGTGTTGAGCAAGGTAAGTCTCAACACCGAGGGATCATCTACCAAAAGCAAAGGTAACGAATTTAGTAAAGTTCAATTCGATTACTCTAGAAATTTTATCCCCAACTTCTCTTCCGCCCCACTTGGAAAGTTACCAACTCTTAGTGAGTTGAACTATGACGAGTGGGCCGACAAGATGAAGTCGCATTTAATCGGTGTGCATCCTAGTCTTTGGGAGATTGTTAATGTAGGTATGTATAAGCCCGACCAAGGAGAAGAGATGACTCCGGAAATGATGCAAGAGGTTCATCGCAATGCTCAAGCAGTGAGCATTATTAAAGGAAGTCTTTGTCCGGAAGAATACCGGAAAGTTCAAGGAAGAGAAGATGCCCGTGACATTTGGAATATTCTTAAAATGTCACATGAGGGAGATCCCAAAGCTAAGAGACATATAGTTGAAGCTTTGGAGAGTGAGCTTGCAATATATGATTGGACAAAGGGTGAGTCGCTTCAATCACTCTTTGACCGGTTGATGGTGCTAGTAAACAAAATAAGAGTGCTTGGGAGTGAAGATTGGAGTGACTCCAAGGTCACAAGATTATTCATGAGAGCATATAAAGAAAAGGATAAGAGTCTTGCAAGGATGATAAGGGATCGTGATGACTATGAGGATATGACGCCTCATCAATTATTTGCAAAGATTCAACAACACGAGTCCGAAGAAGCCCCTATCAAGACAAGAGACTCTCATGCCTTGATCACTAATGAACAAGACAATCCCAAGAAGAACAAAGATCACAAAGCAAAGGAAGTGGTCGAGACCTCAAGTGATGAAGATAGCTCAAGTGATGAAGACACAGCTATGTTCATCAAGACATTCAAGAAATTTGTAAGAAAAAATGACAAGTTCCAAAGGAAAGGAAAGAAGAGGGCATGCTATGAATGTGGCCAAACCGGTCATTTCATAGCGGATTGTCCTAACAAGAAGGAACAAGAAGCCAAGAAGGAATACAAGAAGGACAAGTTCAAAAAGGGAGGCAAGACCAAGGGATACTTCAAGAAGAAGAAATATGGTCAAGCTCATATTGGTGAAGAATGGAACTCCGATGAAGAGAGTTCTAGCTCCGAGGAAGAGGAAGTGGTGGCAAACGTAGCCATCCAATCTACATCAAGCTCGCAACTCTTCACCAACCTACAAGATGACTCCTACACTCCAACTTGCCTCATGGCAAAAGGAGATAAGGTAACCTTATTTAGTAATGATTTTCTAAATGATGATGATGATGAACAAATTGCCATGAAAAATAAAATGATTAAAGAATTTGGCTTGAATGGATACAATGTTATCACCAAATTAATGGAGAAGCTAGATAAAAGAAAAGCAACTCTTGATGCTCAAGAAGACTTGCTTATCCTTGAAAAGGAAAGAAACCTAGAGCTTCAAAAATTGCTTCACAATAAAGATGAAATGCTAGATTTCTTGACTAAGGAGTATCTTTAGTCAAGATAACTATAGAGAATAAAGATAAAGAAGTAATTAATATGAAAACCTCTATAGCTAATCTTGCAAATGAAAAGAATGTACTTGAAACAAGCATGTTAAGCTTGAATGTTCAAAATCAAGAACTTCAAGTGCAACTTGAAAATTTCAAGAACATCAATGCCTCATCTTTAGTGATTGAATCTAAGTCTAGCTCCTTAAATGATAATTTTTGCAAACATTGTGCCAAATATCATGCTTCTTGTTGTCTAACTAACCATGCAAGGAAGAATAGCCCACAGGTGAAGGTCAAAGAAATTTTGAAAAGATGCTCTAGCAATGATGGGTTAAAGAAAGTTGAACCCAAGTACATGTCCCTAAAGCCCAACAATGGAAGAAGGGGGCTTGGGTTCAACTCATCCAAGGAAAACCCTAGCACAGTGCATAAGGGGTGGAGATCCCCCAAGTTCATAGAGGGAACCACCCTATATGATGCATTGGGGAGGATTCACTCCTCAAATGACAAGTCACCTCAAGTAAAGGTAAACTTGAGTTCCACAAAGAGTAAGATGAAGGAAGTGG